>NC_043747.1:147500-380000 GCF_902148845.1 Salarias fasciatus
AGAGGAGCCAGGACGATCTGGAGAAGCAGCTGAGGCCCACTGGCTTCAACAGCTGGTGAGGCAGCACACAAGCAAGATCTGTATCATGAAGGGAGAGAGCGCCATCTTTAGAAGTCAGATATGGACAACTGTAGGTCCTGACTGAAGACATGAAGACCATCCATAAGCTCATTCAGGATAATGTAGGAAAAATAACTCAGAACATCTTTTATATTTTAGATTCTTTGCCTTGATTCCTGCTTTTCTCACTGTTCTTCTCTGGATGAGCCACTGAAATGGTTTTCAACAGTCTCTAAGGAGTTCCAGAGATGGTGAGCGCCTGGTGGTCCTGTACCTTCACTCTGGGCTCCATCTGGTCCAAACCCTCTGAACCATCTGGTTAGGACCGGTGACCATAGGTCAGGTCGTCAGGCAGCTCTCCACCAGTCTCCGCTCAGGTGGAGGACTGTTTGGACTCCTTGTCTCAGGTGGAGGACTGTTTGGACTCCTTGTCTCAGGTGGAGGACTGTTTGGACTCCTTGTCTCAGGTGGAGGACTGTTTGGACTCCTTGTCTCAGGTGGAGGACTGTTTGGACTCCTTGTCTCAGGTGGAGGACTGTTTGGACTCCTTGTCTCAGGTGGAGGACTGTTTGGACTCCTTGTCTCAGGTGGAGGACTGTTTGGACTCCTTGTCCTGTTGAAAGTCCCTGATGCTGCGGCTGAACGGCCTGATGGGACGGCCTGTGCTCTAGGATGCTGTGGGAGCCATGCTGGTTCGGTGAGCCTTCAGTCTGGAATAAATCCGCCACACCATCAGCCCTCCTCAAGGCTTCACGGCGGAACCATGTAGGAACCATGCAGGAACCATGTAGGAACCATGTAGGAACCATGTAGGAACCATGTAGGAACCATGCAGGAACATGTAGGAACGATGTAGGAACCATGCAGGAACCATGCAGGAACCATGTAGGAACCATGTAGGAACAATGCAGGAACCATGCAGGAACCATGTAGGAACCATGCAGGAACCATGCAGGAACCATGTAGGAACCATCTAGGAACCATGCAGGAACCATGCAGGAACCATGTAGGAACCATGTAGGAACCATGCAGGAACCATGTAGGAACCATGCAGGAACCATGCAGGAACCATGTAGGAACCATGTAGGAACCATGCAGGAACCATGTAGGAACCATGCAGGAACCATGCAGGAACCATGTAGGAACCATGTAGGAACCATGCAGGAACCATGTAGGAACCATGTAGGAACAATGCAGGAACCATGCAGGAACCATGTAGGAACCATGCAGGAACCATGCAGGAACCATGTAGGAACCATGCAGGAACCATGTAGGAACCATGCAGGAACCATGCAGGAACCATGTAGGAACCATGTAGGAACAATGCAGGAACCATGCAGGAACCATGTAGGAACCATGTAGGAACAATGCAGGAACCATGTAGGAACCATGTAGGAACAATGCAGGAACCATGCAGGAACCATGTAGGAACCATGTAGGAACAATGCAGGAACCATGTAGGAACCATGTAGGAACAATGCAGGAACCATGCAGGAACCATGTAGGAACCATGTAGGAACAATGCAGGAACCATGCAGGAACCATGTAGGAACCATGCAGGAACCATGCAGGAACCATGCAGGAACCATGCAGGAACCATGTAGGAACAATGCAGGAACCATGCAGGAACCATGTAGGAACCATGCAGGAACCATGCAGGAACCATGTAGGAACCATGTAGGAACCATGCAGGAACCATGTAGGAACCATGTAGGAACCATGCAGGAACCATGCAGGAACCATGTAGGAACCATGTAGGAACAATGCAGGAACCATGCAGGAACCATGTAGGAACCATGCAGGAACCATGCAGGAACCATGTAGGAACCATGTAGGAACCATGCAGGAACCATGTAGGAACCATGTAGGAACCATGTAGGAACCATGCAGGAACCATGTAGGAACCATGCAGGAACCATGTAGGAACCATGTAGGAACCATGCAGGAACCATGCAGGAACCATGCAGGAACCATGTAGGAACCATGCAGGAACCATGTAGGAACCATGTAGGAACCATGTAGGAACCATGCAGGAACCATGCAGGAACCATGTAGGAACCATGCAGGAACCATGCAGGAACCATGCAGGAACCATGTAGGAACCATGCAGGAACCATGTAGGAACCATGTAGGAACCATGTAGGAACCATGCAGGAACCATGCAGGAACCATGTAGGAACCATGCAGGAACCATGTAGGAACCATGTAGGAACCATGTAGGAACCATGTAGTTGCCAGGAAGAAAAGCAGTTCTCAGTTCAAAGTTGAGTCCTGACAAGGATTTCATTTTGACAAAGTTCCTCTTTTTCATCTCTTTGCCATGAAGGTGAAAGGTCCGTAAGTAAAACTCAACATTGGCGTGTGGTTTCCATATATGGTTAATTGGGGGCATTTCTGAAGGCACGTGATCTGGAAAGTGCACGAGCATGGAGAATAAGAACAATTGGGATTCATCAACACTCAGTTATGTGCGTACAACCAGCATACGCATGCTTGATGAATACAGATTTTTTTGTTTGTACACACATTCCAAATTTCATCCTTAACACAGAATTTAGAAGCCGTTCTGTTGTACACACAGTTTGAGGAATGAGGTCTGGGGTCCTCCTTCCTGGGCGGTCCTCCACGGTCTTTGTGCAGAGCCATATAGTAGGAGAGCTGCGACAGTGTCGGTTGGATTGTGCCATTGTTGGTCCAGCAGTCGTCTCTGTATTGTTTATTTTCGTCAGCTCCTGGCCACGGTCACACATCAGTGCCAGAATGTCAAACCGAGGCAGCATGCCTGGATGTTGTTCGGGAAGAGTTCTCGACCGCGGGTTGATTGTATTCTCCGGTTGTGCTGTTTCACACTTTTTGCCTCCTGCATCATCGCACCTCAGTTCGTTCATAGTTTTGATGCCTTCAGTGAGAATCTACAACAGAAACAGTCAAGAAAATGAAGAAATGAAACGCTGAGTCGGGAGCAGTGTCTGACTGGCGGTGACTGCGCTTGTTTGTCTGAAGGGATTTGCAAAGGGAACGTGCATATTCATGAAGGAAGTTTGCATGTAAGTTCACACACCTTTCCTCAGTTTAACGTTCTCACTGCCACAAAGCTGTGTCTGCTGCTCCAATGGGGAGCCCATCATGTTCAGCACTTAGTCTCATGTAATCAGATTACATCTGAGATGGAGCTGAGAAGTATGTTAAAACATCCACTAAAGTTCTGAATATAAGAATTAAATAGAGTGAAACGCCGTTTTAGCCGAACAGATATAAACGTCATGAACCTTGAAGCAGCTCAGTGAGCGATTCCTCTGCTGTGAGCAGCTGATCCAGTCCAGCCGAGGTCAGAGGAGAACACTCACCAGAGCAGCTGTGATTCACACCCGTGGAATGTCACTCAGATTCAAACTTGCAACACTGTGTGTGTGTGTGTGCGTGTGCGTGTGCGTGTGCGTGTGCGTGTGCGTGTCCAGCCTGTCTGAACAGGAGCTCTTCCCGGGTCAGTGTGGCGGTCTGGACTCTGGTTTCAACAGTGTGGACAGTGGCAGTAAGAGATGGTCTGGAAATGAGGTAAAGGCTCAGCAAACATTATTTACACACTTTCTCAAATTGTAAACTGTCTGACTGTATTATTTGTGGAAAATACACAGATATGTCAACACTCACATGAAAAAAATGACCACTTGTTGTCCCTGGTGGGGGAGTGTTTTTCCACAACACTGTTCCATTTGTTTTCCCAGCAGGACTCTGCAGGCACACTGTATAAGAGACGCTCTGTAACTTCAGCTTCAGGCAGTTCAAAGACACCTTTCAACATATGAGTGTTGTCTTGACTCACTCTCACCCCTGACCCCTGGAATCAGACTTTAGCCTGCTGGTGCTGGTTTGCATCTCAGTGTTGTGGATGTGTGTCCTGAGGAGGGTGGAGCGAGTGTGCTCTGTCCTCTTCTATTACGTTGTTCTTGTTGTTCCTTGGTTCTGTGAGGTCAGTGACGCTACGTTTCTCCCTTCATAGTTCTTCAGTTTCATGCTGCGGCCATCAAACAGCACCCGTGTCCGTCATTGATAGAGTTAATCAGTATTTGTTGGAATTGCTACAAAAACTTGCCAGAGCGCCCTCTCCTGGCCAGCCGCCTCTGCGTGAGGTTTGAAGCTATGGTGGTTATACAATTGCTTTGTTTTTGTCTCAAACAGTGAGCATGCTGTAGAAACTGGAGCAGCACAGGAGCATTCAGTTCACTTCACTTTTATTTGTATAGTTCAAGTAGAACACAGTCATTTCTAGACACTTTTACAGTCAGCGAGCAAAACCAACTGTGAAAAGGAGAAATCCCAGCACTGCTCCAGTGGCTGCAGCTGGAGCACAGCCGGAGGAGGCTTCAGACCTCCGTCTGGTGGAGACAGACTGGTGGGTAGCGGTGTTCTGGTGGCGGTTTTTCAGTAGGTGTAGGGATGGTTGCATCCCGTCGGGTCCACAGAGGAGTGGCTGTAGCAGTGGGGAGAGTTCATGGGTTCGGTCCTTCAGCGCCTCTGCTGGGACGCCATCAGGCCTCGGACAGAGGCTTCCTGTGGAGCTTCAGACTCGGCTCTGTGCTCCTGTGTGTTCAGTTCTTTTTTAAAGGATTGTGGGTCATGTATGGCATTGGTGTTGTGTTGTGTACATTTCCAGTAACGGTTTTTACCCTTTCAAGGTCTAACTGGTCTTCATTTCGGCAAATTCAGGCTACATGTTACATTGAATCTCATTTTAGCCTTATAGACCTCTGACAGTTGTCAGCTCTCCTCCTGCTTGAGCCTGAAAGCTTTGCGTTTTGCTCTTAGCTCTGTGTGTAGTTTTATCCAAAGCTCGTAGTTCTGGATATGTTAAATTTCTTGCCAAATACCTATGAAAGTAAAGCAAAACCTTGGAGAAAGCCTGGCAGGACAGTGTTGACCTCAGATGAATGTGTTCAGTCGACAGACGACTTCTCCGAGCGCTCCCTCCGCATGGCCGAGGTCAGCAGAGAGCAGAGGAACCTGCAGGAGGAGGAGGAGGAGGAGGAGGAGGAGGAGGCAGCCTCTCCTCTGGAGCCGAACTCAGGTGCTCATCTTTAATATCCAGCACAGCGAGGAGGTGACAGTCCACTCTGACACATTCTGCTGTTACAGTGAACGGACAGGTTGAGCAGGTGGACTTCATCGACAGCAGCCTGACGGAGGACGAGGTGAGGACGGATCCGCTCGCTCGTCCCTCAGGACCCTCCGTGCACCGCCTTGTTTCAGGTCAACTGTCTGCACGGAAAACGATGCATCTTGTGACTGATTCTCAGGAGCAGAAGGAGAGCTGCTTGCAGACACATGACTCAACAACACGCAGGTGAGTGGAGGAAACTCTCTGTCCGTTACCACACCAACAGCAGTCCCTCCAACGGCGCTCCTGCCAGAAGGCCCACTAACAGTAACGGTAGTCTCTCGGTGTCCTTGGGTGACTCAGTGTCCACAGGAGACATAGAGTCTGCTGCTGAGAAGCACTGCACAGGAGTCTGAGCGAACCCTGAGCCTCTGTCTGTCAATCTGAGCAGCACTGTCCTCCTGCTGCTCGTCCTCCTCCTGTCCTCCTGCTGCTCGTCCTCCTCCTGTCCTCCTGCTGTCCTCCTGCTGTCCTCCTCCTGTCCTCCTGCTGTCCTCCTCCTGTCCTCCTCCTGTCCTCCTCCTGTCCTCCTGCTGTCCTCCTCCTGTCCTCCTGTCCTCCTCCTGTCCTCCTCCTGTCCTCCTCCTGTCCTCCTCCTGTCCTCCTCCTGTCCTCCTGCTGCTCGTCCTCCTCCTGTCCTCCTCCTGTCCTCCTCCTGTCCTCCTCCTGTCCTCCTCCTGTCCTCCTCCTGTCCTCCTGCTGCTCGTCCTCCTCCTGTCCTCCTCCTGTCCTCCTCCTGTCCTCCCCCTGTCCCCCTGTCCCCCTCCTGTCCTCCTCCTGTCCTCCTCCTGTCCTCCTGTCCTCCTCCTGTCCCCCTCCTGTCCTCCTCCTGTCCTCCTCCTGTCCTCCTCCTGTCCTCCTCCTGTCCTCCTCCTGTCCCCCTGTCCCCCTCCTGTCCTCCTCCTGTCCTCCTCCTGTCCTCCTCCTGTCCTCCTGCTGCTCGTCCTCCTCCTGTCCTCCTGTCCTCCTGTCCCCCTCCTGTCCTCCTCCTGTCCCCCTCCTGTCCTCCTCCTGTCCTCCTCCTGTCCTCCTCCTGTCCTCCTCCTGTCCCCCTGTCCCCCTCCTGTCCTCCTGCTGTGTAGCACAGGGACAGCTGACCCTCTGTCTGGACAGCGGTGGCTGTGCAGAGCAGCAGGGGGTCGCGCTGAGCTGCCGTCAGCACACGGCGGCGCTGTAAGGAGTGGACCCTGAGCTCGCTGCCTCAGCGGGGACTGTTGGCTCGGTGCTGTCCAAACGTCTCGTCAGTAGGGACTCATGAAAACTCGTCCTGTGTGTCACATGTTGGCTGAGTGCACTTCCTGTGGAACCTCTAAAAATAGATTTTAACATTGTCACAGACTGTAACGTCCACAATCTGAGACACAGACCTTCAGAGTAACAGCACACATTTACAGGTTATTCATTCCAGAGTTATGGACACACTCCAGGCAGCGCTCCTCTCAGGAGAGTCATCTCACCCTGATGAGAGGAAGAGACCAGCTGACGCTCACCTTCTCACCCTCATCTGCTGACTTGCCAGTTAATGATATGAGCTTTTAGTTATAAATTAGTTTGTTTATTGTTTGGAGAACTGGTGAAAGTGATCCGATGAGGAGCTGAGCTGACGTTCTCACGTAGGCTGGTCATATGTGACGACTGGTAAGCAGGACATTCATCATCCCCTCAACACATTCCATGTGTATGACTGCAGTCAGGAGATGTATCTACGTAAAAACCAGCGTCCAAACAATCACAGAGGTCACTGCAGATGTCACGGAGGTTTTAATGATAGATTGTGTAAAATGTGGAACATGACGTTGTGGGCTGCGCAGCAGATCGAGCCACAGCCTGGACATCAGCTCCTCGCCGTCCCTGTCCCCCGCGTCCCCGGCGTCCCCCGCGTCTCCGCCGTCCCCGTCCAGCCCCTCGCTGGAGGAGAGGAGGAGGCCCGGCACGCTGCTCATCTGGCAGGAGAGAGAGCGCCTGCAGCAGCAGAGGGAGCGGAGCAGGTGTGTCAGCGCTCCGCTGCCTCCCTCACCTCCCGCCTGCTTTCTAACGCTTGTGGCGAACGCGCTCATTTCCAGTGTGCTGAAGCCATCGTCTAAAACAGGAAGTCACGTGTCCTCCGCCGCAGAGACAGGAAGCAGCTCATGGTGAGTGAGGCCTCGGGCGCGCGCGCGCACACACACGCGCGCACACACACACACACACACACCAGTAGTATTGAAACGTGGCTCTTGTCTCCCCCTAGTGGTGGGTCCGCAGAGAGCAGCGCCTCCCCGTCTGGCCTGAGGCAGCGCTGTGTGGTGAGTCTGAGTCAGCGCAGGAGAAAGAAGCAGCTCATGTCCTCGTCCTCACGGTGCTGTTCATCTGTAGAATCCTGACCTGCTGAACTGGGAGTCCCCGTCGCTTCCTCTGCAGAGGTCCATGAGCAGAACAGGTACCGCCACTCAGCTCCTCTGTCACCTCATTCCTTCAAAACGCCTTTATTCCCCTTTTAACTCGGCCGGTGCATGGACCTTGGCAACTTTTAATCCCACAGTGTTTTATCAGAGAAAAGAAATATGGGGAGTACTGTAGAAATTCGTATTTTTTGGCTGCGCCGTCAGCTGACTGACTGTGCACGTTCACGTGCACACACCAGACGCCGGTGGCATGCATGCAGCACCGGACGCGTGAACCTGAACTCACTTGAAGTTTCCCCGGCTGGCAGCCTGCTGCGCGCTCCAGTTTTGTGACATAGTATGACGTACTGCACCTTTAAACGCCCGAGAAACTCACTGCAGTAAAAGGTGGAAGATGATCCACAACCAGCAATTATTTTTAGTCAACATTTGAAATATTTGATGCTCTTACACAGCTACAACAACAATGGCGCAGGACTGTTGTAGAGCTGGCTTTCCATCCAGTGTTGCCTCTGAACCCTCCCGTGCTTCTCTGTCAGACCTGCCCTCCTCCCCGAAGACCTCTCCTCCTGCCGCTCAGGCCCAGAAACCCAACAGCTTCCTGTTCAGAGCCTCGTCCCGCAGCAACGTGAAAACCACTGGTACACACACTCACACACCTTTGTCTCTCTATAGTTGTGAGGACATTCATTGACATAATGCATTTCCTCGCCCCTTACATTACAGCTCGTGTCCGGAGTTTTGAAAGAGGGTTTTTTTTAATCCAAAGTCTCAGGTTCCCCCTCCCTCTGCTTTCGTGAGCGACCAAGCCACGCCCCTTTAATTGTGCACGCTGTTATCCGTGGGGTGAAAATGAGAGCCTCCAGTCCTGCAGCATCCTCCATGCTGAGCTGTTTACGGTGGATGTTCAGCAGACGGTGGATAGCACGATTACTTTTGTCAATATTGTAATCATGATTATTCATCACGTTTATTCATTATGTTCGGTAAAACATACCTTTTTTTTTTAAACTAACAAGTCCTCAAATTGAAGACGTGCGTCTTCAGCACTTCAGTGAAGTCGGGCGTGCGTGCGCACGTCATCTAAGATGTTTTAATTCGAATCTAAACACCTATTTAGGACCACTTCACTGTTGTGAACGATCGCTTCTCCTCATGCCGGGCGGACGCTGTGCGATTTCGAGGGGATTTCACCACGATTTTGCCGTCGCAGACCGCGCTGCGTCACCGTGGAAACATCGTAGCGCCGGGACGTCCGGTCGGGAGGTCGTGAGCCGTACAGTGTGAGAACACTCAGGAGGAAGGATTCATTGCTGCTACGTTCCAACGCTAATGCTGCGACCTCCCGATCAAACTTCTGGCATGTCAGAAATTCTCGCCGTAGCTCGTACAGTGTGAGTGGCGTTACGTCACGATTCTACGTTCACACCTGCGCAGAAGACGCCGGCGGAGCTCACTGTATTCATCATAACGTTATGGGCTACAGATGAGGAATTCGCCGGGGCAGTATAGTGTTTATAGCAACACTGGCTGACTCAGTGCGGCTCCACGCTAATGCTAATTGCTAATGCTAACGTGAAACTATCATAGCTACAGTAAAACAATATATAGTTTACATGAACGTTACCTCAAGCTCCTGATGAAGGTTGGACATCCCATAACGACCACGTCTCCTCAGCCACTCATGTACCCGAATCCTTTTCTTTTTTCCAGTTTCAGCGCAGAAGACGGCGCACACAGCTGCAGCAACTTGCTGCCTGCTCGCCGTCTTGTTGTCATGCACGCTGTGGTTGTCATGGGAACACAGAACCTTGGTTTTTCGTTGTTTACACTCGAGCACGTCGTGCCGTCACACGCCGACTGACGCCGTGGTTGTCAATAATCCTGAGCGACAGCGGTCGTACAGTATGAGTGCACGTCGCAGGGTCAGATAGAGTACGAGTGACGAACCCTGTCGTGCAGTGGGAGCATTTCCCCGACAGTCACATTTAGAAAATCGCACAGTGTCCGCCTGGCATTAGAAACAAACACACAGAAGCACCGACTGTGAGTTTTTACAAACGTTTGACCAGACCTCTGTTCTGAAAAGAGCCGGATTGTGACTTTGGAACCTGAAGGCCTCACAGCTGAGCGACCGTCACCTGCTGCCTCCTGAGAGCAACACGATGGTCACTGAACAAGATAAAACAACAAGAGAACAGTAAACAGCCACGCTAAACCTACCAGAACAACGATTCCCTCCTTCTCTCCAAGCCGCTACGCCGCTCACATCCTGAACTGTCCGTCAGTAACAGCTTTTCCCGATCTGTCCGAGACGCTCAGCGTTTACATCTTCTTTCCACCGGTACAGAAGCTGAGATGCGTCCCGTCTGATGTTGGAGCACGAAGGAATCCTTCAAAGCCAGCTAGTTCATCGGTGGCTAACAGCTAAGCTAACAGCTGACTGAGACACCAGTGGCGTCCATCAGCAGCTACTTTTACAGAGTGTCCCTGAAGGCAGCAGGAGCTGCAGCTCAGGTTGTTGCTGAATCAGAGGTTCAGGTGTTCCTCAGGTGATGGAGGAGGTTCTGGAGGAGCTGCATACCGACCGGTCGATGGACGGAGTTCCTGCCTCCGTGAAGCAGGAGCCTCACATTCTCTAAATCATCTGGTGGGCCAGATATTGTTGTTTGCGGGCCAAAAGTGGCCCACGGGCCACCAGTTGCGGACCGCTGCAGTAGATGATGCTCCTTTAGGAGGCGCTAGCGGCTCCTCCCCTCCAGAAGCCTCAGCAGTCTGTCTCGTAGTTTATCATCTGCTGCGGTTCCTCGCTGCTGTTTAGGCGGCGTGATGATGAGGCCCTGACCTCGGTCGCCCCCTGGTGGTGGGCTGACTGTTGGATTTAGAAAGTGCTCGATCTGACACGCAACAGAGCCGCTTTTTCAATTTTAAAATCACGACGATCATCTAAATTTAATCGCAGCAGCCAAAATCGTGCTCGTGATCAAAATTCTATTAATTGTCAGCCCTGTGGGAGTCTCTGAGAGGAACACGAAGCTCATGAATAGATTTGCACATTGCTTTATGCCAACATTATATTGTAGTATCGAACCAGACTGACACATTGAAGCTCTGTTAAAAAATGATTCATACATTGGAAACGAAGGGAAACTCCGGACACCAGCTTTAACCATCAAAAATAAATCCCTAACCCTAACCTAAGCTAAACCTGACTCTGACCCCAACCCAAAAGCCAAATCTTTACCCTCAGTAGGACCGGGTATGTCCTCATGATGTGACCTTTGGTGTTCCACTAGGACCTGGCCAGCCATAGAAAGACGAGCACACACACACACACACACACACACACACACACACACACACACACACACACACACACACACACACACACACACACTGACAGGACTTTGTGGATTTCCTCAGGTCGAGCGTTCAGTCTGGCTGAATCAGGAAAGAGCGAGTCCCGTTCCACACTGCGCTGTCCCAAAGAGGAGCGAGCAGACATCTCACAGCTACGCAAGGTAAAGCAGCCGACATGAGGACGGACACACACACTGTGTGTGAAGCGTGTTCCTAAATTACCCCGCCGCCCCCGGTTTCCTGCTCTGACCGGTCTGGAATCTGTCTGGGTTCTCAGACTCTGGAGTCCCGGCTGAAGATCACTCTGTCTGAGGACCTGAGTGAAGCCCTGTCTAACGGCACCGTGCTCTGCCAGCTGGTCAATCACGTCCGGCCTCGGTCCGTGTCCATCATTCACATCCCCTCTCCTGCAGTGGTGAGTCCTGGAATCCTGCAGGAAGCCTCATCAGTCCCTGCTCCTCCGTGCGGCCGATCCAGATCCCAGCATCGTCTTTTCTTCTGGAAGCATGAAAACTTAGTCATTGATGGGTAGAGTTCCTCATTTTGCAGATACCAACAAAAAGGAGTTGAGATGTTTTGGAGCTGAGTAAATGAGGCAGATAGTTTATCAATATATAGATCTTTTAGGGTGACTCTACCTGTAAACCTTCAAGTGTCAATTGTTCTCTCTGAGAGGAATATAAGGAATGCATGGTTACGATACGTAGCTCACTGGCAGTTTACTGTCCTTCTTTATTTGCGTCCAGTATTGTTCAGGCAGTGATTTCTGCTTCCTGTCTGGACCAATCAGGGAGCTTTCTCTCCCCAAACCAGCAGCTATGGTAACTGTGTGACATCCTCCAGACGGTTTGGTTTGGTTTCAAAAAAGCAGTGTGAAAGAAAATAAACCAAAGGAAAAGGAGAACAGTCTGTGTGTCCAGTCCAGTCCGGACTGTCCTGAAGCAGAGGGACATGGACTGAGTTCTCTTGGGTCTGTTTGAATTTTATTTGCCGTATTTTACGCACTATAAGGTGCCCATAAAAGCCTGTCATTTTCTCAAAATCCAGCAGAGCGCCTTGTAATTTGATGCGCCTTTTTTGCGGGAATTACAGTAATCACCCTGATCACATGAGCAAACGACCCCTGCTTGCTAAGCTGCTAAGCTAGCTAGTTTAAACAGAACGGAGCACGGCGGCTGCACAGCCGGGCGGCGTGGGGAGCGGCTGGACGCCGGGCGGCAGCCTGCACGCTGCCACTCCGAGAACGGCCGGCCCCGCCCGGCAGCCCGCCGCCGGGACGCCGGGAGCAGCCGGCCCCGCCGGCCCCGCCCGGCAGCCCGCCGCCGGGACGCCGGGAGCAGCCGGCCCCGCCCGGCAGCCCGCCGCCGGGACGCCGGCAGCGGCCGGCCGGCTGCCTGAGCTGTGGGTGGGGGGCTTCACTCAGGAGACGGCAGCTGGCTGAACCCCGCTGACCGAGCGATTAGACCAGTCGTGGCCGCTCTGAGCTGCACATCGTGAAGAGGAGCGATCCTCAGTCAGACTGGCTCTGATATGCCACTTTACTCACACATTTCAACTGAGAATGTCACCACCTAGACTGCCCATATGTGTTTCTCTCATACTATTCTATACATCCTCTGCGCCTTAAAATGTGGTGCGCCCCATGTATGAGTTTTTTTAATAAAAGCCATTCATTGACTGTGCGCCTATTAATCCAGTGAGCCTTATAGTGCCGAAAATACGGTAGTTAGTCAAACACACAGTATCAGAGATCAGGCAGTTCAGGCACAGACTGCTTTAATGATGTCTGATCATCTGTTCTGTTGGTCATGAGGACGTGAGCAAAAATCTACCTGATGACACTCCACTCAACTCTGAAGAAAGGTTCCAAAGGTGTGTGTGTGTGTGTGTGTGTGTGTGTGTGTGTGTGTGTGTGTGTGTGTGTGTGTGTGTGTGTGTGTGTGTGTGTGTGTGTGTGTGTTTTCAGCCAAAACTGAGTCCAGCAAAGTGTCGGCTGAATGTGGAAAACTTCCTTGCTGCTTGCCGGAAACTTGGAGTGACGGAGGTAAAGTTGTTCTTCATAAATGGTGTTAATATGCTGAAAGCTGCACTGTGTGTGTGTCTGCGTGTGTGTGTGGACTGTCACAGTTTAAAGCTTTAAGTCAAATGATTGTACAGAAATGGTGTTTGATGACGATTGGAACCCCCTGAGAACGCTGCAGGACGAAGAGCCCTGCAGTGGGACTGTAACAGTGTCTGGTTTGTCATAGAATCACAGGCACAGTGTCACAGTTTTCTACAAATGTTCACACGAGAACAGCTGAAACTGACAGTGCATCAGAGAGTTTAAGAAAATTGGTATTTTTTTAAATCCTTTAATTAAAATAATCAGAAGATCCTTGAAGACAGAAAGCCTCTGCTGTGACAGTCCAGACCTTCTTTAACCAACTTCATGTGTTTTCCTCTAACGTGTGTGTGTGTGTGTGTGTGTGTGTGTGTGTGTGTGTGTGTGTGTGTGTGTGTGTGTGTGTGTGTGTGTGTGTGTGTGTGTGTGTGTGTGTGTGTGTGTGTGTGTGTGTGTGTGTGTGTGTGTGTGTGTGTGTGTGTGTGTGTGCAGACTGAAGTGTGTGTGTGTTCTGATGTGCTTCTGTGCAACGTGCCCGCTGTGCTGCGCTGTGTGACGGCCCTGCTGACTGTGGAGAGTGGGGGGACGTTAGGGGACGAGGACAAGTCCCCCCATCCTTCCTTGCCTGCGTCCTCCTCGTCCTCGTCGTCGCCTCTGTCCACAGACTTCCTGCTCTTCTACTGCGCAGCCATGGTTCTGCTGTACATCCTGTACTGCTACCTGCTCACCTAAAGCTCCACCCGACACTCAGGAGAGAGAGAGAGAGAGAGAGAGAGAGAGAGAGAGAGAGAGAGCTCTGCAGCTGCTGCACACTTCAGCAAAGCACAGAAAGAGTGAGGAGCACAGGAAGACTGCTGGAAATGCCTTACTTCAGTTTTCCTGGAGCTGATCTCAGCCCAGCGGTGCTGGAGAACAGCCCCTTCAGGTGGAAGTCCTGGACTGAGTGCGGTCAGCTGCCCCCTGCTGGAAGCTGCTCAGACTGAGCCATGAATGTGATTTTGTCCCTTAGCTTTAGACTCGGTGCGTCCGCCACGTGGCAGCGCGAGGCGGCTCAAACAGTGCCTGTTAACTTGTTCCTGTGTGCAGGGCGGACCGGCAGGGGGCGCTGTGACTGTAGCGCTCCTGCAAACGGTACGAACCTCTCTGGACAGCCTTCACCTTCCCCGGCAGCCACTTCATGGCTGTAAAAACGTAGACAAGTTATTAACTTATTGCTTTTCTATTTATTTGGAAGTTCACTTGAGTTGGTTTTAGCTCCAGTGGGAGAACAGCACAGTTCACCTTCACAGGGTTTTCTCTTTCCATCCAGCCAGATTGGGTCTAACAGCACTGCTGAAATCAACCATTCTTTAACTTATTGTTTGCTGTTATATTTTGCAAAGTAAGTGCATTAAATGTGAACTTTTTATTTATATTTTTCCCCTGAATCCCCTAAAACAACCAATAAATAGTGGTTTGCAGTCGAGTAATCTGGTCTTGGAAAGGAATTTCTGCACCTTTTGTTGTGCTGCTTTTCCTACATTTGTTATTTTGCCAGCAGATCTCTGAGCCATAAGCAGTGCTGCCACCTGCTGGTCAGTTTAAGCTCACGGTCAGTGTGACTTGAAAGAAACGATCCACTCTCTGGACTACAGCCAGATTTGTCCTGTGCAGCATGTTGGACTCTGATCATTTGGTCCGATCAGTACTGTCTGGAAGTGGTCGTTGTCCACATGCTGTCTGCTTCCTGCTCGTTCCAGCTCAGTGTGTGCATGTAATCTAAACCTAGCTGGTTTTAGGGTTTAGCTTTTCTAGAGCTCAGATCTGGCTGGAAGGAGCCAGTCGACTTAATCAGGCTTGAAAGTTAGAAAAAATCAATCAACAAACCACTTTGATAGGCTTTTGTCCTCTTAAAATAAATTATGAACACTCCTTACGCAAAGTGTTCAATATGAAATATATATAGATAAATACAGTGTCCTGGGATTGGCCGTTATGTGTTCTGATGTTGTTGCGACGGGTTTGGAGCTCAGTGTAATGTCTACTGTGAACCTTTAAACAGGCTCAGCTGAGGATGAAAAGTGCAGAGCAGTAAAGTCTGTTAGCTCCTGTTAGCCAGAACAAAGTCTGACCAAATCTGCTGCTATTGCCTCGCTAACAGCTTCCCACACCAAGTGGGGATGTTCCCAGTTGTTGTGGGGATGTTCCCAGTTGTGGGGTGTGCACTGTTAGCTGACTTGTCGTGTGGTTTGAGTTTTGTTCTTGGGCTGATTCAGCATCACTTAGAAGGTGCTAGAAGCTAACGGAACACTGAGGAGCTTGAATAGAAATGACACTAAGAAATCAAAAGCAATGCATTTGTTTCAAAGGATTGACCTGACATTTGTAAATAGTTTCTTCGGTTCTTTGTTTGACTGAGGAGACTCGGTATGAGAAGCCATTCCGGTGAACCTGCACACCGTCTTTTCTACGTCCGTCCTGTTTGTCTGCAGGCTGCGTTTGGTCCTCAGCTCTGCTCTTCTCTAATGTCACTGTAAATACCCTCCTGAAGCTTTTCTAGCTCTTCATGTTCTTTTTAAGTCAGAGCCACACACTGGTTTACACCCAAATATATTCTTCAAGCTGTTGGATCAGAACACTGTTGTATTTTGTACCTTTATAATCTATTGTATTAATATTACTACGAAGCCTTTTGAGTTTATATCAGTCCAAATGTAAAGTTTTTCCCGTGATGGAGAAAAGATTAAAAACGAAACCTGAGTGTGTTTTCTGCTTGTGCTTTTTGTGCTTGGCCAGAGAAATGGCGTTTGTTTGTTGCTCTTTATGTTTCTGACCCGTTTCAAGTCAAGTCGAGAAGACAGGAAGCTTATCGAACACACTGACTTCACCAAAGCTCAGACGAGGAAACGAGAGCAGACAGCGACTGGCTGCTGCTGCAGCACGGTGAATCCATGTCCTGACAGTCCAGCACATCCCACAAATACCCACATCAGGCTGAGACGGGGAATTCAGAGACCGAATCAGCTCCTGAAAATAAACTGCTGCAAGAAATGTGATCAAGACCAAGCTAAATCCACAAGCCTTCTGAAAACAGAAGGAACACCCACCTTTCTTTTTCTTTCAAACCAGGAAGGAAGTTAACCTGAAGTTACGCTCACAGGAAACAGGGCAGAGGAAATGTCACCATGTCTCATTTTCATGAAATGACTACATCGACATCGCTCAGCTTTGTAGGTGGTGGACTGAAGTCAGTCCGGTGGCCTGTGGGAACTTGTGCAGCAGTTTGAGCTCTTTCAGCGTGTGTGTGTTTAACAGACGGTCCATGTGAATGTCCCCGCAGAGCTCAGTCCGGCCCACAGGAAATAAACACCATAATAGTTCATTCAAATTTCTACTGACACCACGAAAATGAGTGATTTTAGCAGGATTACTCCTGCAACAACACATCACCTCAGGGTCCAACTGACCCTCTCACCACGGTCTGACCAGCTCACGTTCCCTGTTAGTGGAGAACAATCCAATGAATTCTGCTTCACCATGACAGGAAGAGCCGACATCCAGGGATCAAAAAGCGACGGCGCTATGAACGCCTGGCCGCCACGAGCCTGTTCTCCCTGTCAGAACTTTTATGTCACGCGATGAACTCACTCTTGTTTTGTGACCCTTGTCTCACACTCTAGTTTGGGAAACTGAGAGGTACGTGATGTGAGACTGTACAGTAGGTGGCGCTATGCACCTTAAAGCTGTTTGTGACCGAAACAAAAGAAGGAGAAGCAGTTTGGAAAAATTAGACGTAAATGGTAAATGGACTACACTTACATAGCGCTTTTCACCCTGCACTGACAGCCCAAAGCACTTTACACTGCAGGATCACATTCACCCATTCACACTCACATTCACACACCAGTGCAGGCGGCTGCCATGCAAGGCGCTCAGTCCGTCCGCTGGGGGCGATGTAGGGTTCACATAATCCGTTGTGTGTGGCAGCAAGCGGCCCCTCCACAAGATGGCCGCCGTGTCGGCACGTCAGCTCCAGTCCACAGCGGCGTGAAGCAGCGTCTCCGTCTCCGATGTCCGTGGTGAGGACGGGCTGGGTGCGGAGCAGAGAGCAGTCAGTTCTGTTCTTCCTGAAGCTCCGGGTGACTCTCTTCTGTTCCGGACCAGCAGGCCCTGCTGCTCCAGGAGTCTACTGATCCAGGAGCTCCATCAGTCTGGGAAAGCTGGACATGTCGCTGGCTGGACACGACAGGGTAGATTATTACTACATGACGCTCCGTTCAGGTCCAAGTGTCCTTCCAGACCGTTTTCTGAGCCTGCAGAATGTTTGAGGAGATGATTCTGGACAGTATTGATCTGACTGTGGCAACAACAGTAAACATGCTTCTAAATTACGAATATCTGTCCACTGCCACGTCGATGAGAGAACGAAGAACTTGAAAATTCTCCCTTTAATGTACTGAGAGAATAGATAAAAAATGTGCGATCAATTTGCAATTAATCAAAAGTTAACAATGGACAATCATGCAAATAATTGCAATTAAATATTTTAATCGATTGACAGCCCTATATTTAATACATAAAACTCCTGATCGTGATTAATTTACAATGATTTCTGTGTGTTAGTGAGAGTACAATGCAAAATAGATTACTTCATGAGCGACAGTTAACGGTATTAAACTAGCAGCCTTTGATAAGACGGTCTAATGTTTCAACAAAAATTCAGGTTGATCAGGGGGAGGGGGGGTACAAAGACATGCCACAATTTATTTATTTATTTATTTTTTTTTCTGAAAAAGTCGACTTGATGGTACTGAGTTAGAGGAAACTGGTTTATTAATCTAGTGGTCTTATGTGGTAAAAAAGAAAAAAAAATAGCAGCAGCAGCAGCAGAAGATTAAGATTAGAAAGTTCCAGAGGAAATTGTACTTTTGTGCCTGCCAGCTGCCAAATCTGTGTGTTTCTGTAACTGCTCCATATTCAGTGTGAGCTCCGAGCTGAGATCAGACCTACTGAGTAGTGACTGACAGATTGAACCGTGACAGCTCCGTGCTGCTACAGCTAACGATCGGAAGTCAACATGACTGAAAGTCACTGAAAAGTTTTTCACAAAGAAGAACCGCCATGCCGCCTCTCTGTGACGGTGAGCCCTCAGCTTTGGTGAGTCAAGTATACTTTGTCAATCTCATATATCTCATATGCACACGCTTTACAGTGGTGTTGCATGCTGTGTGTAGCCATGACAGCCGAGCTTGCATGCATACGTGCACACACACACACACACACACACACACACACACACTACCTCCTACTATTCTTTCTCGATAGAAACACCACTGGCAGTGTCAGAGCTTCAAATCGTCTTTCAGCCTGTGTGCACGCTTTCCGTCGGGTTCTGTGCTTCTGTTCTGCTCAGAAGTGTCCTGTGTGACACAAATTATACCTGAGATCTTTACTGCACCTTTAAGATGTGTGTTTGCACCTTTGTGTGTAAAACAGTTGAAGTCGGTGAAAGCTCTGGGTCAGATCTCCACAGCACTGATGTGATCTGCACTCTGAGTGGATCCAGTTTGGCTTGCTGGCACCGAGTGTGTTTCTCCTGTTTCCTCCCGGCAGGATCACTTGTGCTCGCCTCAGCTCACCATGGAGGACGAATGGCTGAGCCGTCTCGCTCAGACGGTTCACATGTTGCTTGACCTGGTGGACAACAAACCAGAAAGACCCGCCGCTGGTTCAGTGTGAAATCATCTGCAAGAAGAGAACTTGACTCAAGTTACTGTGCACACCTGTCAAATATCAAGCCTGCACAACAATTAAAACACATTTCAAATCAACTATGTGTCTTTATTTCTCTGAAGCTACACAAGTGCAAATTTAAAAAAAACTAAACAAACAATGCAGTTCTGTGAAAAAAATAAACTAAAAGCTCATTCAGCGTGAAACAAACAGAACGTATCACAAACACAAATGGTTGTTAGCTAAAAAAAGGAGTGTGGAAGTGTTCCTCTCCGTATGACCCGTCAAACATGGCACACGTTTCACCTATTGAGGTTTTCAGTTTATTTGTTGTTCTGGGTATATGAAAATACCACAGTCTTCATCACTGGAGTGTGGCGCCCTCAGGTACCTGTGGTACCTGAGGGCGCCACCTGAGGAAGGGCGAGGAAAAGGGCTTAATATTGAGACAACTCATCATCAGCAGGGTCAAACTAAGCTGCCTCACCACGGTCTGACCAGCTCACGCTCCCTGTTAGTGGAGAACAATCCACCGCCTGGTGAATTCTGCTTCACCATGACAGGAAGAGCCCACATCCAAGGATCAAAAAGCGACATCGCTAGGAACGCTCGGCCGCCATGAGCCGGTTCTCCCTGTGGGAACCTTTCTGACACCTCCTGCTTAAAACCCAAAAAGTCAGAAGGATGGTGAGGCCCCGCCTCCACGGTCTGTACTCAGACTGAAGATCAAGATCAAGCCAGCTTCTGCCCTTCTGCCTGAGGAAAGAAAACATGCAGAACTTTATATTCAAACTGTTTCCAACAAGTGAACGCTTCACAGGGATTCATGGAATGGTCAAGTAATATGGGAATCGAGATCCACTGCAACAACTTACACACGTCCAGCCACGGCCGCCGTCCAGAGCCCCCTGGATGAAGGGACAGGAGGAGTCACGGCCGCCGTCCAGAGCCCCCTGGATGAAGGGACACGTCCAGCCACGGCCGCCGTCCAGAGCCCCCTCAATGAAGGGACACGTCCAGCCACGGCCGCCGTCCAGAGCCCCCTGGATGAAGGGACACGTCCAGCCACGGCCGCCGTCCAGAGCCCCCTCGATGAAGGGACACATCCAGTCACGGCCGCCGTCCAGAGCCCCCTGGATGAAGGGACAGGAGGAGTCACGGCCGCCGTCCAGAGCCCCCTGGATGAAGGGACAGGAGGAGTCACGGCCGCCGTCTGGGGGCTTGTCTTTGCTTTCCCCTCCTGTCCTGTCCAGCAGGAAGCAGCAGAACGGAGGTCTGGCTGCTGGAAGGTTCCAAACAGGTCTGCCCTTCCAAGAGGAGCTTTTCGGTATCAGGCTTCTTCCTCTGTACTTCGTCTTTTGGACCGTTGCTCCAACCATCTTTCTTCTGTTTTTGCTCACTTTTTTGTGTCTAGGTTGATCGATAATCCGCTCTGTGTCTCATATATACAGCTGACAGCAGAGCGGATTACTGGTAAACAGGGATTATTGATTCTACCATGTGTTCCCTCGTATGCAGTGACCTGATGACGAAACAGGAAGCAGGAAACAGTCAAAATCAAGCAGAAGAACTGGACGGTGGCAGAGAAACACTTTTTAATAAAAACCCCGAGAGAACAAACACTGGAGAGGAGAGTGACAGTGAGTTGTTGAAAGAGCTCGGTGGTGGACTACCAGCGGACCGCCGCCCGGTGTTCTGGATTAACTGGTTTCCATGGTAACGAGTGACGGATTTCTGTAAACACATGCTGGAAACAGCAGATGTTAAAATCAGACTCACTGAAGACTCTAAACTGATAAATTTACTGTAACTGTAGAAAACCGACGTTCACTAGAACCACTACAAGCTTCACTTCATTTTCAACACCTGTTGGTCACAAGTTAACACAGAGACCAGTTAATTTGAAACATCGGCAGGCGGAGCCGGTGCTCCGGAGCGCTCGTTCCTTCAGCAGCGTCTCATGGAGGTGTTGGAACATTACTGATCAGATGAAAACACTGGTCGGCTGAGTCTGCTGCTGCAGAGCCACAGACCTGAAGGTTCCCTGAGAGACTTGGTGCTCATGTCACACCACGCCGCGTAATCCGCTTCGCCCAGGGCCCTGGACAACCAGGACTGATCGTGGATCGCTTTGTCTGATTCAGATCCGCTTTTCTGAAATGAGACCCGAGGGCCTGCTCACACCCGTCAGTAACTTGTGCCTGGGGTGCAGCGTGGAGCTGGTCACAGGTGAGTCTGTACTCTCCAGGTCTGGAACGCAGTGGCTCCACATGCTTTCAGGTGTGAACGTGCTGAATGGGTGGTGGACTGGGGGAAATACACCATCGTTCTGGTTTCATCATTCCTCAGTTTCAGTCCATATTCTCCGTGTTAACGTACGGCGTGTTTCTAAACCAGACGGGGCGAGACTGCCCTGAGCAGCAGCCGCTCACCTTCACCAGCGCCGGGTGCTTCAGCAGTGATTAGCGCCTTCTGCCTCAAACAGAAGGTCCTGGGTTCAATTCCAGCCGGGGCTCGGGGCCTTTCTGTATGCAGTTGGCGTGTTCTGCCAGTGGGTTCTGCCTCCAGGTTCTCCAGCTTCCTCCCACGGTCCAAAAGCAAGCATGCCAGGTTAATGGTGACCCTAAATTGCCGATAGGTGTGAGTGTGCATGGTTGTCTGTCCCTATGAGACAGACGGGTGGACTGTCCAGGGTAGAGGTGGACCCCGCCCTCACCCAAAGTAGCTGGGATTGACTAAAGCCCCCGACAACCCTGGAAAGTGGCTTGGAAAATGAATGAATGGCTTAATTTCATGTCAGTCATTTCTTCTCCATCGTGATTGGTGGAAATGCTCCTAGAGCCCGACCCCCCTGCTGTGACCCCCCCCCGCTGTGACCCCCCCGCTGTGACCCCCTGCTGTGACCCCCCCCGCTGTGACCCCCTGTTGTGACCCCCTGCTGTGACCACCCCCCCCGCTGTGACCCCCTGCTGTGACCCCCTGTTGTGACCCCCCGCTGTGACCCCCCCCGCTGTGACCCCCTGGTGTGACCCCCCGCTGTGACCCCCTGTTGTGACCCCCTGCTGTGACCCCCCCCCGCTGTGACCCCCTGCTGTGACCCCCCCCCGCTGTGACCCCCTGTTGTGACCCCCCCCCCTGCTGTGACCCCCCCTGCTGTGACCCCCCGCTGTGCTCATATTATCCAGCATGCTGCAGAGTGAACAGGCCCTGGGGGGTCGGTGCCCTGGGGGGTCGGTGCCCTGGGGGGTCCAGCCATGAAGGCATGAGGCTGTCATCTGCTTCTTCAGAATCAAAGCAGCAGAAATTGAACACGTGTTTGTAAAAACATCCTTTATGTCAAACCACACAGCAAAAAACATTCAAATGAAGACAAGCGGCCGGAGTGCCGAGGCTGGTTCCACTCAGCCTCCGGCATGTAAACTGTTAGAAAGAGGAGAAGAAGAAGAAACTCTCCATTCTCCTGATGGCTGTCTGAACCTGTATAAAAAATAAATTACAAAACCTCAAACTATAGAGAAGATGATGTGATGAAATGATCTTTAAGCATCTGGGCCAAACCCAGGTGTGAGGAACCCAGAACACAAATCACACTGTAAACAACAGGTCATGAGAAAAAGCTTCTTATGCAGACATCACACCATAAAAAACACACAGGTATAAAAGCTGGTTTGGACATGTCTCTGTCCTCAGGGAAGCAGCCGTCTCCGTCGGCAGGACTTCAGGAGCCTGAAGGGCTGCTGGCGCTTCTCCTCACACTGCTCCATAGTGCAAAAAGGCAGTCCAACGCTGGAGGTCACAGGAGGTCACACAAGGTCACTTCTGAGCCCGAGACAAGGCTGTGTTTGGCTTGGCTCCTGGAACCGGTCTGGGGGGGGGGGGGAGGAGCAGAAAGGTTTAGTAGTGTCACTTCTTGCTGTTCGGCTCTTTCAGTGGTTGCAGTTCATTATTTCGACGGCTGCAGCAGATTTAACCGTTTGTCACATTTAACTGTGACAGAAAGGTCCTTCAGAAATCTCAGCTGCTGTGCAGAAGTTGATTAATTTGGCTAAGATGAGTCTGAAAGATGTGTTCACTACCGCCTCTACCCCGATATGAAGACAGGATGAAGTCAGAGTGATGAGGTGAACATGACGGCAGCCTCGGTGCTTCACTCTCCAGCTTCACTCTCTTTTCTATTTTGTCCGGTGTTTTGCAATCCTTCTCTGATCACCTTCACCAGGAACAACTCAAACATACACCCCTTTTCCACTGGCCAGAAAACCCACTTAAATCCGCTAACGACCAGCCGGTTAGCGGCTGGCCGTCGCTGCCCCTCACTGTCCCTGCAGTGGGAGAGGCTTTAAATGGCCTTTCAACCCGGGTCGACTGACCCTGCAAGCGACCCGGCTTCAGTGTCAAATTCACAGCCGGGTCGACGCGGTCCTTTACATGACGACGGCGCTGTAGCGCGGCTACGTTAGCGCGCTAGTTGTTTCTGGACACAGCCTGAGAAATCAAGATGACCCAGTATTGGCAAGACAGCGAGACCAGAGAGCTGCTCTGGATCCGAGGGGAAGAGGAGACTCCTCGACTCGTCTCCACTGTTTACCTCGCTGTGCTCAGTCGCGCTGATGATGTCATCAGCGTGGGACACCATCAGCACGGGAAAACGCAGCCCTGCAGCTCGCCTGCAGGCGGTCAGACCCGGGTCTGCAGGCGGTGGGAAAGGAATCAATTGCCGACTGTTAGCGGGTCGACTCGCTGGTTCCAGTGGGGAAGGGGGAAGAGGGAAGTCTTCTCTGAACTTTTGACCCAGGTTTTTCCAACACAGACAGCTTTGACCAGATTTCAACTAGCAGAGGAACGGGGAACGCAACGGAGCGCTGGCTGAACTGAGACAGCTCCGCTCCACTTCATACATCTGGAGAACGTCCGTCAGTTATTCCAGACCAGGACGACCACTACTGGGAGGAAACTGGAGCTACTTTAGACCAGGCTTTCTTTTTGGATGCCCTGATTAAACACGTCTGCAGTGCTGCCTACTTTCGCCTGGTCTCGTTCTACGAAGGTTTCAGGAACTCCTTCCTGTCCTCCATCTCCTCCGCTCATGTGGAACTGTCGGGTTCTGTCTGCAAAAGTGTCTTGAAATAACTGTGCTTTCTTTGGAGCTATAGAAATAAAACTGAATTGACTTTAATTTAAGTCACACAGGGTGCTGTTGCTTCTTCCTGTTGTCATGCAGCTGCTGCAGTGTGGCGCTTACCTGAGAGCTCTCAGAGAAGGCATGGCTGAGATCTTGGCCTGGGGTTTCCCTCCTGCAGGCGGCGGCATCACGACCATCAGGCCCGTGGAGGGTCTGGACACAGCGGTCCGGGGACTCACAGTGAGCTGGGGTCCTCTGGCTGGGCTGAGAGGGAGCGGCCTCTGAGGGGGGAAGGGGGACGGTCGGGACTGCAAGTCCGCTGCCAGCTGAAAAACAGACATTTTCTGAAACCGCAAGCAGTGGAATAAAATCAAAAATTCAACCGAAAGGCAAAAGGAGGACAGGCCGTGTGGAAGCAGTAACCGTGAACACCGACTGAAAGCTTGAGCTTGCTTTTAGTTGAGACTCATTCAGAACGTCAGCTCAGCTCAGGACAGCCGTCGCATGCATTCCCACACTGGCCCGAATATGAGACGATACTTTTCTCCACAAACTGTATTCTTCAACATGGGGTCGTACTGCAGTCGAGGACCAGACTGTCGCTAGACGGAGCCAAAGTACCGAGGGGGGGGGGGGCTGTTTCCTTCATGGAAAATGAGAATCAGCTGTGTGCTGGTCAGAGGATAGTGGCGTGTTGAGTGGTGGGGAGTTCAATTTTGTGACATACTTAGGTTTGAAGAATTTCAAATGAGCTGTTTTCCCCCCGAAGGGAGGGGCTGCTGTAGAGAGCAGCAGACTGAAGAGATCACTCAGACATGTGGATGAAGGCAAATAACCTTTTGGGGGTGGTTTGAAAGGGAAATCAACTTTGTGGCATGCTGAAAACCAGAGGTGTCAAGAAAGTACTTCCCCATGCCACGTTTTTGTTGTGCCCAGTCAGTTAACAGGCTGTTAACGGGCTGGGCTGATTTGAATCACCTGCAACAAACAGTTCTGGGCCCAGGTGATCACAATCAGCCCAGCTCTTCCAGAACTGACTGGCTACATGGAAAAACATGGCATGGGAAAGTACTTTCTTGACACCTCTGCTGAAAACCTTACAAAAGTGGATTTTGCATGATATAGGTCCTTTAAATCACCTGAACTGTTATCTCTGTTGAGTTTTCCTGGAATAACTTCAATAAGAAGTTCTTTTATGAGTAACCTTATTGTCTTCATCATATTTTTATTTTCACAAAATCATGTTTGAAAAATGGGGTGGTCTTGTAATCAGAGTCGTCTGAAGTTTGGGCCAATAGGGTGCGTTGTTTAGGAACTTCAGCAGGATCAGCTTAAAGCTCAGATGCCGGGGACTGTCGTGGTGTTTTGAGGAATTTAGGGATCTGCATGGGTCTGTCGGAGGCTGTAGGGGTCGACTGGTGTAACAGGGGTCTGCAGTTACCTGGAGGGTCTGCAGGGGGCTGCATATGTCTGCAGACCCTCCAGGTAACTGCAGACCCCTGTTACACCAGAATAAGGTTCAGTCGGGGTTTGCAGGAGCCAGTAGGGGTCTGTGAAGATCTGTAGACATGCATCGGGGCCTGCAGGCCTCTGCACAGGTCTTACCGTTGAGGGTCGTACCGGGTTGAGGGGTAAAGGTTTCTGGGGCGGGCTGAGTCTCTGTGGATGTTGGGGGGGGGTTGTTGCAGGCGCCAGGTGCTTGCTGGTTGCTACAGGTGGACGGACCACCTTGAGTCTCTGAGCAGCACCATGAGGGGACTGAACGGGTCTCAGGGGTCGGACCACATTGACCGGCTGGGCACCGTTCTGCACAGGGTTCGGTCTGAGGGGGAGGACCTCTTTGCTGGAGTGAGGAACCTGCAGGAGAACACAGACAAAACAGCAAACTCAGAAGAAAGACTCCACTGCTGTCGGGACCTCGACACTGTCACTGATCGGCCGCGAGGTTCACAGCAGCTCCGCCGGCCAAGAAATGTCGTTTTTAGTCTTCTGACTGACCTTAACTCATATTTCAAACGTGGAACTCAGTCTGATCTCAGCTGTTTCAGACCTGTTAAACTAATGGGAATTTAATATAGTCATGGTTGTCCTCTTTACCAATTTGAATGATAACATTCAAGGTTTAGATAATCTCTTTCATGTTGCCAAGGCAATCTGGTTTGTAACCAAATGTAGATATAAATTGAGAGAAAAATCTGTATGTATGATCAAACTTCACCTAATCAAAGCCAAACATGGTTCTATTGTGATCCACACTACCCACTGTGGAACAATAAAAGAATGAATTAGGAAAGTTGGTGATTTAAAGTAAAGTAACTTGTGTTTGTCACAGAGTACTAATAACTGCTTTGTCTACTGCTCCACTCTGGATAATAAGAACATAAATAAGCTGAATTACGTATTTAGTACTTCACAACGGCAGCCTGCAGTTGCTGTGGCTGCTGTCTTCAACCAGCAGCTTTTACACAGAATGTCTTTAAGATACACATGTGTGTGAAATGCAGAGACTAAACCAGAGTAAAATTCTCCGATTCTCCCAAATTCTTTCCAAGCTGCCAATAGTTTTGTACCATTTCAGCTTTTCCTTTAAAATGAATATGCTGAATCACTGCACAGACTTAGAAATGCTGGATGAGATTTCTGATAGGGAAAGAACGGGATTTCGACGGACGAGCTTGAATGCATCACAGCACAGACTGCAGCATCCTTCACACAACTCACCAAAACCCACCTGAGCAACACCATGACCCCCCAACAGGAGCACAGCACCATGAAACAACAGTAAACACCCTCACCCAACCCAAACCAACCCCTGGAACAATATCCCACAACCCCTTTCACTTGTTCTCCCCAAGCCGCTGCTGCAGTATCACAGTACTTCCTCTCAGAACGGGACAGTCCGTCACTCACAACCGGTCCAGTGTGAGACACGGCGTGATTCTCTCTTTTCCAAAGTTGTTATTTAATGCACAGACGAGTATTAGTGGACCACTATTATTAGTTACAGAGCAAAACTCCACCCTTGAAGAAAAAAAATCCAGTCTGTGACGCACATCAACTTCCTTCCGGGTCAGGGGTCAGAGTCCTTAGCAACAAGCACAGCGGTTGCTAAGGTCACAGCGGAGCGACAGCTGTGCAGAGAACGCCGTCGGAAGGCACGCAGAAAGGAAACACTGCAGATCACATCCATAAACCCAGTGGAAACTTAAAGATAGAGTATATTTGTCTCTAGAGGAGCATTGTGTAAATCACAATGCAGAGATTTCTCCTTCTTTAGATTTGTATTTTTTGTGGTTCATATTGTGGCTTCTGATCTGTTTCAGAAACTGTTTCAAAGGTCTTGACTTGTTCTATTGTGAAAATCAAACTGAAGTCATTCATCTGTCTGTGAAAGCATGTAACTGGGGGTTTCCTAATGTTTCAGAAACCCAGATACTGACCTGAACCCGAATTTCAGCTGCATGTAAACGTAGTCAATGACTTCAAATACAGAGGGGAGAAAAAAACAGAAAAACTTTTCCAAGCTGGAAATGAATCCCCTCACATCTGAGGTGGAGGTAAACAAGGACACTCTGCAGAAGAAAACTGGAATTAAAGGAGCCAGAAAAACTGTCCTGAAGAAGATCATAGTGTGGCTCCGGGCAGTACACCACTGATGGAGCCTTGGATCGACTTCAAAGTTTACTTTGCATTTCAGAAGCAGTTCTCCAGGTCCCGTCTCCCCCGTCCAGCCCCAGTGGAGGCTCTGCTGGTCCCTGGTTCTCCAGGTCCTGTCTCCCCCGTCCAGCCCCAGTGGAGGCTCTGCTGGTCCCTGGTTCTCCAGGTCCTGTCTCCCCCGTCCAGCCCCAGTGGAGACTCTGCTGGTCCCTGGTTCTCCAGGTCCTGTCTCCCCCGTCCAGCCCCAGTGGAGACTCTGCTGGTCCCTGGTTCTCCAGGTCCCGTCTCCCCCGTCCAGCCCCAGCGGAGGCTCTGCTGGTCCCTGGTTCTTCAGGTCCCGTCTCCCCCGTCCAGCCCCAGCGGAGGCTCTGCTGGTCCCTGGTTCTCCAGGTCCCGTCTCCCCCGTCCAGCCCCAGTGGAGACACTGCTGGTCCCTGGTTCTCCAGGTCCTGTCTCACCCGTCCAGCCCCAGTGGAGGCTCTGCTGGTCCCTGGTTCTCCAGGTCCCGTCTCCCCCGTCCAGCCCCAGTGGAGGCTCTGCTGGTCCCTGGTTCTCCAGGTCCTGTCTCACCCGTCCAGCCCCAGTGGAGGCTCTGCTGGTCCCTGGTTCTCCAGGTCCCGTCTCCCCCGTCCAGCCCCAGTGGAGGCTCTGCTGGTCCCTGGTTCTCCAGGTCCCTTCTCCCCCGTCCAGCCCCAGTGGAGGCTCTGCTGGTCCCTGGTTCTCCAGGTCCCGTCTCCCCCGTCCAGCCCCAGTGGAGACACTGCTGGTCCCTGGTTCTCCAGGTCCCGTCTCCCCCGTCCAGCCCCAGTGGAGGCTCTGCTGGTCCCTGGTTCTCCAGGTCCCGTCTCCCCCGTCCAGCCCCAGTGGAGGCTCTGCTGGTCCCTGGTTCTCCAGGTCCCGTCTCCCCCGTCCAGCCCCAGTGGAGGCTCTGCTGGTCCCTGGTTCTCCAGGTCCTGTCTCCCCCGTCCAGCCCCAGTGGAGGCTCTGCTGGTCCCTGGTTCTCCAGGTCCTGTCTCCCCCGTCCAGCCCCAGTGGAGACTCTGCTGGTCCCTGGTTCTCCAGGTCCTGTCTCCCCCGTCCAGCCCCAGTGGAGACTCTGCTGGTCCCTGGTTCTCCAGGTCCCGTCTCCCCCGTCCAGCCCCAGCGGAGGCTCTGCTGGTCCCTGGTTCTTCAGGTCCCGTCTCCCCCGTCCAGCCCCAGCGGAGGCTCTGCTGGTCCCTGGTTCTCCAGGTCCCGTCTCCCCCGTCCAGCCCCAGTGGAGACACTGCTGGTCCCTGGTTCTCCAGGTCCTGTCTCCCCCGTCCAGCCCCAGTGGAGGCTCTGCTGGTCCCTGGTTCTCCAGGTCCCGTCTCCCCCGTCCAGCCCCAGTGGAGGCTCTGCTGGTCCCTGGTTCTCCAGGTCCTGCCTCACCCGTCCAGCCCCAGTGGAGGCTCTGCTGGTCCCTGGTTCTCCAGGTCCCGTCTCCCCCGTCCAGCCCCAGTGGAGGCTCTGCTGGTCCCTGGTTCTCCAGGTCCCTTCTCCCCCGTCCAGCCCCAGTGGAGGCTCTGCTGGTCCCTGGTTCTCCAGGTCCCGTCTCCCCCGTCCAGCCCCAGTGGAGACACTGCTGGTCCCTGGTTCTCCAGGTCCCGTCTCCCCCGTCCAGCCCCAGTGGAGGCTCTGCTGGTCCCTGGTTCTCCAGGTCCCGTCTCCCCCGTCCAGCCCCAGTGGAGGCTCTGCTGGTCCCTGGTTCTCCAGGTCCCGTCTCCCCCGTCCAGCCCCAGTGGAGGCTCTGCTGGTCCCTGGTTCTCCAGGTCCCGTCTCCCCCGTCCAGCCCCAGTGGAGACACTGCTGGTCCCTGGTTCTTCAGGTCCCGTCTCCCCCGTCCAGCCCCAGTGGAGGCTCTGCTGGTCCCTGGTTCTCCAGGTCCTGTCTCCCCCGTCCAGCCCCAGTGGAGGCTCTGCTGGTCCCTGGTTCTCCAGGTCCCGTCTCCCCCGTCCAGCCCCAGTGGAGGCTCTGCTGGTCCCTGGTTCTCCAGGTCCTGTCTCCCCCGTCCAGCCCCAGTGGAGGCTCTGCTGGTCCCTGGTTCTTCAGGTCCCGTCTCCCCCGTCCAGCCCCAGTGGAGGCTCTGCTGGTCCCTGGTTCTCCAGGTCCTGTCTCCCCCGTCCAGCCCCAGTGGAGGCTCTGCTGGTCCCTGGTTCTTCAGGTCCCGTCTCCCCCGTCCAGCCCCAGTGGAGGCTCCTCTGTGCCTCACCAGGGAGAACTGCTGCAGCTCCATCAGCTCCATGATCGTACTAAACTTCCCATCATGCATCAGCTGTGTTCTGCTCCCGAGCCTCAGAGCCAGCCCAGAACAAACTCATGCTAAATTCATTTAGCATTATTTTATTTTTTATTCTTTTCATTTTTAATCTGTACTGAACATGTGTTGCTTGTGCTTCATAACATGTTTGAAGCTAGCCTAATAATGTTCATAATTTCTTAATTTTCATGCTCTGCCAGGTTCTGCTCTGCTGCCACGGATCCACACTGCCTGGCTCTGGATCCAGGACGTCAGGCCCGAGGTGAGACTTTGTCCTTCCGTACGATCACGTCCACACTGATAAATGCGGATCTTTCTGTGGATATGGCTGCACGGCCTTTTCCTGCCATACGTTCGTTTGATAAATGAGGCCCAGCATGTTTTTGGACCATGGGAGAAACTGGAGTACCCAGGGAAACCAACCACACACAAGGAGAACATGCAAACCACACACAAAGGCCACGGCCGGAATTTGAACCCAGGACCTTCTCTGAAATGAATTATTCTGATTATTCTTAAAAGTACAGGAGTGATTTACTGTTCTCTGACTTTGTGTTTCCGCCCAATAGAAGTGTCTTCCTTAGTCTAGTGATGTCCTCATCCTTTTGTTAGTTTTTCAGTAAAAAAAAAGAAAAACCTGCTGTGACGCCAAGCTGCTGGCCCCTCCAGTAAAAGAAATACTACCAAACAGCATCAGGAGCTCTTGCTGGAGGGAGGGGGCATCTGGGAGCCAGTTAAAGTGAAGGTCAACCTCATGGACGGTCCATTTGTTATTCATGGACACGGAAGGCAGCATACTTTCATGTTAGAGTTTCCTCACCTTCTGTCCACCGGCTTTACTGCTCTGTCCCACGACCTTCAGGTGGAAGGCTGGATTCAGATGGCAGTTCTTTCCTTTACCATCAGATGCCTTGTTCCTGACAGGTATAAGAACAGACATGCAGACAGATATCAGAGGAAAATGAAGACAGATGTCATGAGGACAGACGTGAGGAGAGACATGAGGACAGACATGAGGACAGACGTGAGGAGAGACATGAGGACAGACATGTTCCAGGCTTCCACAGACCCTGCTCCAGCCACGTGTTTCCTGTCTCCTCAAGCTCTTCTTGCTTTCTGCCCAGGACCTTTGAAAAGGAAGGAAGACACCTCCTGCTTCCAGAGCTGGTTAGCCACAGCTAACGGCTAACAGAAGGGGGACAGGCCTAACCTGCCACCCAGCGTCCAGGCTCATCACACAGCCCACACCTTCACAAACTGCTCTCCCACACGCCGCAGGCTGAGGGACTAACTGCAGGCCCAGGCCCAGAATTCAATCCTCCAGGCCACAAAAGGACGTGGCAGAACCGGAGCCACCATCAGAACCACATCAAGGATGGTGCTTCGGTTCTTTAACTGCACCAGCCACAGGGACCTGCAACCTGGGAGCAGAGAAACAGCCACGAAGCTAGCATGGCGTGGCGAGCTGCACCAGAGCGACTCTGTCTTCAAAGACCGTGGAACGCGGGAACTATCTGGGCTTTAGCACAGAACACGTTTTGCCGAGCATAGAACTGTGTGTCTTCATGATGTGTTGATTTAATTGTGAATGTTTAGCTGGTTGATGAACCGAGGATTAGATGAACAGTCTGTAGGCTCGTGATCACTTCGCCTCACCCAACACCAGGTTTGCAAGTTAATCATTGATACTGAGCTGTAAAGCTTAATGGTACACCATCACACCAAACATGATGCCGAACTGAACATCCTCCTCATGATTTGAGGGGATGTACAACACAGACCAGAGTCCTTCTGAACTGTCTTTCCCAGAGTTGCACTGAAGGAGACCCCGGCTCCACAGGCCGCCTGGGAGGCCACGCTTCTGTCCACCATGTAGACCTGTGGATTCATTCAACCCACAAAACACTTGTGAACTAGTTGGGCCAACTCCCAGGAACCCTCAAATACGCTATGAAGGATATAGAGGTGGTCCAGTGGACCGCAACCATGAGGAAAACCACCGAGGTAAGACTGGGTGAATCCGCCTCTCCTGTACCTGCAGGAGACTCTCCCAGGGAGGCTGAGGAGTGTGACCCGCTACAGCTGGAGCACGCCTTCCGGTCCAAACAAATGAAAAACAATGTCACATATTGTGCAGATTTTTTTTTTTTTTTTTTTTGTAGTGTTTGTGGTCCAGCGCCTTGTTTCTTCTGAGTTACTGATGGGCTTTAATGTGTAAACACTTCCAGAAAGTGAAGCCCTGCTCCACACTGAACACATCCATTCTCATCCACACTTTGAGCAAGATTCAGCAGGAAATATTTTATGTGTGTAGCATGGTGAGATGTTCATTCGAAGAATCAGGACCTGTTGTCGTTCTTCTCCCTCTGTGACCACCACTTATGGCAAAAGGATGTCTTGATCCTGTAGCAGTAGAAGAGCAGCAGCACTGCAGGAAGGACCACCAGGAAGGCAAAGACCAGGCCCACCACCAGGCCCACCTGACCTGTAGATGGACAGACGCACAAAACACAGGAGTTCTTCACAGTCGACTGCATTGACAGACCAGCTGGGTCAGGAGAGTCCAGAGGCGGAGGTGCCTGACTCATGGTCAAGAAGAACTGGTGAAGGTTTATCTCTGTACGTTCTCTTTGCCAGTCGTGAACTTTAAACTTCTAAATGTCAGCCCTTCCATCTCTCCCGAGAATTCAACTCCAGTACCCTCAGCGCCGTCTACATTCAGGAGGACACAGATGCTGCATTAACAGAGCTACATGGTACTATCTCATGCTAGCACGCTAATCATGACGGGGGGTTTTAGCAGAGGAAGGCGGTGGCGGAGCTTCATCAGCACAGCGTCTTCCTCACCAGAGACAGAAGTGTGGATCACTGTTCTCCCTTCAGAGACGGCTATGCAGCAAAGGTTCCACCTCCATTCAGTCAGAGCTCGCATCTGTCAGGTATGAGCAGCGCCAGATCCAATCCGCTCTGGTGCTGAGGAAGGTGTCATGCTGGACTGACCAATCAGAGGCCACCCTGAAGGATGCATTGCAGACAGCGGACTGGGAAATGTCTCGGTGCAGTTCCGGATGCTGTCTGTATGCTCATGGAAGTGGTTGTGGGATTGATGGGGAAAGTAGCGAAGGATACTGTCCCCAAAATATCTATCACTGAGATTTTCCAACCAGAAACCGTTGAACACTCTTAAGTCCTGAGCCGCTGTCTACGACACGGGACGATCCTCCTGGATCCGAGGTTCGACTATCGGTGGAATCCTCCTCTCCAGGACCCTGGAATAGACTTTCTTGGGGAGGCTGAGGAGTGTGATCCCCTATAGTTGGAGCACACCATCCAGTCTCTGTTTTAAAAAGGGAAACCACCACTCCGGTCTGCCAGAGGTTCTGTCCCCGACCGCCACGCGATGTTACAGAGCCGTGTCAACCAAGACAGTCCCTGCACGTCCAGAGAGTTAAGGTACTCAGGGAGAATGTAATGCCACCGAGGAGCTTACCATCCCCCTCTGAGACCTCAGCCTCTGCTTCCTCTATGGAGGACGTGGCGACGGGATTGAGGAGGTCCTCACCCCCGATGCACACTGGATGCGGTCCGGCTCCGGAACGGCTCCGGTCCGGACACCGCAGCTAATCCGTAGTCATTAAAATCAATGCTGTGAAGCACACCGACCGCGGTCCGGCTCTGGTCCGGCCGCGGTCCGGCCGCGGTCCGGCTGCGGTCCGGCTCTGGTCCGGCTCCGGTCCCCCCCGATGCACACCGGCCGCGGTCCGGCTGCGGTCCGGCTGCGGTCCAGCTCTGGTCCGGCTCCGGTCCCCCCCGATCACACCGGCCGCGGTCTGGCTGCGGTCCAGCTCTGGTCCGGCTGCGGTTCGGCTCCAGAGCCTTTGCGGAGCTCCGGTCTCTTTCCGCAAAGATCCTATTTTTCCGCACGCCGCAGCCCTACCACGTCAATCCAGACAGAAGCAAGTCGGGCGCCGGAAGGAAACACGATACGTGTTCCAAAATAAGTGACTTCAAAATGAAATCTGTGTCATGTTTTTGCCTTAATATTCTATTTCTTTACTTCTTCTGGTAGAATACAGAAGAAACAACATGATGTAGTCACTATACGCTTTAGAAGAATGAACAGTTTTGCACTTCATCACTGCTTTAAAGTCAAACGACTCCAAAATGGCTCAGAACAGCTCTGTGACCGGAGCAGCTCCGTGTTGCCAGATTGGGCGGGTTTCTGTCAAATCAAGCTTCTTTTTTGAACACGTCTGATGGGTCAATGAAATGATTATGTGTTCATGACGTGTTTGTTATTATAAAGATACGGTTTTAACGTGCATTTTCAACCGAGACGGCGGTTTGGGCTGCTTTCTATTGAGTACAACGGGTTTCAAATTGTTTACGGGGGATAACGACAGATCTGGCAACCTTCTTCAGCGGACTGCGGAGACCGTGGTGTGGTGTGAATCACAGTGCTGCGGTGTACCGGACCAGAGCCGGACCGGAGCTGTTCCAGAGCCGGACCGCATCCAGTGTGCATGAGGGGTCCAAGTATCCACCGTCCTATAATGTCCCCAGTTGAGGTCAGCAACTGTAAACAGTGTTGGTGGAGACCTGCTTTCCCCTCCTGAGGACCTGAACGGTTTGCCAGAATTCATCGAGGCTGACTGTGGTCCTCTTCCATGGCTTCCTGAACAGACCCTGACCCTGATTTTGCCTCCACTCAGGCTGCAGTTCGCTTGGCCTGCAGGTTCCTGTCAGCTGCTTTGGAGTCAACGAGGCTCAGTAGGACTCCTTCTGCAGCTGGACGGCAGCCTGTCTCCTGTCTCCACCACCGGGTTCGGGGGTTGCTGCCACGACAGGCACCGGAGACCTTACCACCACAGCTCCGACCGGCTGCTTCGACAATGGAGGTGGAGAACATGGTCCACTGGGACTCAGTGTCCCCAGCCTCCCTCGGGACATGAGAGAAGCTCTCCCGGAGGTGGGAGTTGAAATCCCTGCTGACGGAGGGTTCCGCCAGACGTTCCCAGCAGACCCTCACAACAGGTCTGGGTCTGCCAAGTCTGTCCGGGTTCCTCCTCCGCCAGTGGACACCTGTGTCTTGGACACCTGAGTGTAACTGGCTCGCGGCGGCCCAGCGCTCACAGCAACGTCACTGTTTGATCCTTGGATGTCGGCTCTTCCTGTCATGGTGAAGCAGAATTCACCAGGCGTTGGATTGTTCTCCACTAACAGGGAACGTGAGCTGGTCAGACCGTGGTGAGACGGGTTAGTTTGACCCTGCTGTTGATGAGTTTTTGCAGTAGTAATCCTCTGTCTCTTACCTGTCTTCTCACTTCCTGTTTCAGAATTACATTTTCTCTGTGTAAGGTAATGAATTGAATGTGATATATAATACAGTTTCATGTTTTTTTGTTGTTGTAACAATCCAGAAACAGACCACATAGTCACCAGAGTCAAAAGAGGGAGGAAGTAACTGAGTTTCCTTACTGTCATACTGAACCGGCCCACTGTCCACACTACCCCCCAGTCCTGGTTTCTCACAGAAGGGGGGAGCCCAGCCTCGATTACAGTGGCAGTTCCCATTACTATTACACACCTGCAGAGACAAATGAGAAACAAGTCATTCGCAACATCCCCTGCATGACCTGAACCTTCATTTGGAACGTCAGCATCAGTCTTGTGTTTCTGCCGCAGTGGCATCTCGGCTCAGAGTCCAGTGTCATGTTGTGTCAAATACTCTGAAGCAATACGAGTAAAGTTGGTTTTCTTTGCCGTTCCTGTACGTTGCAGTGTCTTGTAGGCTGGAGTGGAGCCTCTGTTGGATTAGAGGTCACATGTTGAACACCATGCTGGCTTCAGACTGCCCCGGCGTGGTCGCAGTGTTCGATTCTGACGATGAGGCCCGTCAGGCCATGATTTCACAGTCGTTGTTATGGGGGTGTTGGCGTGGCGTCGGTTTCCATCCTGCAGCGTACTGACTTGGTGCAGGCGCAGTCATCATAGCAAGGCCAGCAGAAATTCAAGTGACTTAAATGTTTTAAGTGACACTGGCTGGTCGTTTCATTCCCGCTCAATCCCATCATTCCACAAACAACTACGGCGGACTTGGAAGCACTGATGGACTAGCTGCTCGGCTTTTGGTATTTTGCCAGATACCGGGCGGATGTGGAGAGACAGAGAGGAGGTTGCAGGAGGCGAGACTAAACCCGACAGAAGAACCATCCAGAAGCCACGCAGACTGAACCAGGAGACAGACCACACAGCCCGCGGCCGGACAGACAAACTGCCCGCTGAGGCCGAACGAAACCCTGGGGACCGTGATCAGGCAGGGGTCTGAAGTGGTTCTGACAGAAACATCCTGCAGAGGGGCGTTCTGACATCCAGACAGATGGACAGACAAGCAGACATTGTGAAAACAATCCATCCGCAAGATACTCCATGGCCTGTAATGCAGCATATGTGTGTGTGTGTGTCTGTATATACACATATATATATATATATATATATATATATATATATATATGTGTGTGTATATATATATATATATATATATATATATATATATATATATATATATATATATATATATAGGGTTCTCTGCAGGGTTCTCCTCCTCTGAGCCTGGTTCTGCAGGGTTCTCCTCTGAGCCTGGTTCTGCAGGGTTCTCCTCCTCTGAGCCTGGTTCTGCAGGGTTCTCCTCCTCTGAGCCTGGTTCTGCAGGGTTCTCCTCCTCTGAGATTGGTTCTGCAGGGTTCTCCTCCTCTGAGCCTGGTTCTGCAGGGTTCTCCTCCTCTGAGCCTGGTTCTGCAGGGTTCTCCTCCTCTGAGATTGGTTCTGCAGGGTTCTCCTCCTCTGAGCCTGGTTCTGCAGGGTTCTCCTCCTCTGAGTCTGGTTCTGCAGGGTTCTCCTCTGAGCCTGGTTCTGCAGGGTTCTCCTCCTCTGAGCCTGGTTCTGCAGGGTTCTCCTCTGAGTCTGGTTCTGCAGGGTTCTCCTCCTCTGAGCCTGGTTCTGCAGGGTTCTCCTCCTCTGAGCCTGGTTCTGCAGGGTTCTCCTCCTCTGAGTCTGGTTCTGCAGGGTTCTCCTCCTCTGAGCCTGGTTCTGCAGGGTTCTCCTCCTCTGAGCCTGGTTCTGCAGGGTTCTCCTCCTCTGAGTCTGGTTCTGCAGGGTTCTCCTCCTCTGAGCCTGGTTCTGCAGGGTTCTCCTCCTCTGAGCCTGGTTCTGCAGGGTTCTCCTCTGAGCCTGGTTCTGCAGGGTTCTCCTCCTCTGAGCCAACAGCAGTGTTGGAAAACATCTCTTCAATAGATTGGATTTGAAATCATCACTGAATATTGCAGAAGTGGCAGGAAGTAAGATAAACGTCTTCCCTTTTCAGACGTGGTCAAACGTGTGTGTGTGTGTGTGTGTGTGTGTGTGTGTGTGTGTGTGTGTGTGTACCCCGTTGCCGTGGCAGCGTGTGATGCAGGTCTCCAGCTCAGTAAACGAGGCGTTTTGGCAGCGGCGGTCTCTGCACACCTGTGGAAATCACAGCAGGAAGAAGCCAGGTTGGTTGAGTCCATATGATTACAGGTCATGTGCACACAGTAAGTTGTCTCACCTGTCTGGTCTGTGTCTCTTACATGTCTCACTTCCTGTTTTAAGCCGTCTCACCTGTTGATGAATTTAAACCCTCTCCCTCAGCGGGTCATTGCCAGACTGCCTTCGTCCTTCCTGCTGAACACTGTTTCCTTGTGTTTTTGTAGTGTTTTGGATTGTGTGGTTTCTGGATTTTTGGACTTGACTTCTGACAGCGTCAGGATCTCCCCCCGGACACCTGTTGGTCTTTGGTTGTTTCTGTAGTATGGGCGGCACTGACTGTATGACATTCACCAACAGAACAGTTTCTAAGCTGCAACTCAGCTGCTGACGACACCAGAACTAACATTGTGCAATTCTTAACTTGAATGTTTTCAGAAGTGTGAAACACACTGTGCGACCCGTGGGGAGTTGGACTGTGGCGGTGCACCTGTCGAACGGTAACGCAGGTGTCCTGAGGCAAGCTCAGGGAGGACAGAAACCTCCCGAAGAGCAGAAGGGCAGAAGCTGGCTTGATCTTGATCTTCAGTCTGAGTACAGACCGTGGAGGCGGGGCCTCACCATCCTTCTGACTTTTTGAGTTTTAAGCAGGAGGTGTCAGAAAGGTTCCCACAGGGAGAACCGGCTCGTGGCGGCCGAGCGTTCATAGCGATGTCGCTTTTTGCTCCTTGGATGTCGGCTCTTCCTGTCATGGTGAAGCAGAATTCACCCGGCGCTGGATTGTTCTCCACTAACAGGGAACGTGAGCTGGTCAGACCGTGGTGAGGCAGGTTAGTTTGACCCTGCTGATGATGGGTTGTTGCAATACAACTCTTACCCAATGATTACTACTGCAACAACACGTCATCGCAGGGTCAAACTAAGCTGGCTCACCACGGTCTAACCAGATCACGTTCCCTATCAGTGGAGAACAATCCAACGCCTGGTGAATCCTGCTCCACAATGAGAGGAAGAGCCGACATCCAAGGACCAAAAAGCCACGTTGCGCACTGTAACGGTCTTCTGAAAACTGTACAAGTTTTTTCATTCACTCTCAAGGATCCTCAACTATGGGACTGGAAGCTGGTGGTCTCAAGGTCTGGGCTCCTGCTCCCTACTGTGACCAGGGCCTGGACTGTTGGACCAGGGTCTGGGTTCCTGCCCCCTACCTGGGCCAGGCTCTGGGTTCCTGATTCCGACCAGGAAAGGGGTTTGGATCCATTTCTTCTTCCTGGTTTTGCTCTCCATCAGACTCCCACTCGGCGGAGGTTGTGTTTACATATGTTGCCGTGGTGCTTTCATGGTAGAAAGCTGCATCGTTCCAGTGGTGGTGTATTTCATCAGGTGGACATAAAGCTATTCCTGAAAGCTGTGTGAGCGCTTCACGCACTCTGACCCACAAACAGATACAGTATGCTGACGAGATGAGACGTACCTTGCCCTCTCCACACTTGGTGCCGGTCATGACGAGGCCGGGGTCAGGCAGGTCGCCCTGATCCTCATGTGTGCTGTAGACGTAAGTACCACGACACTTGACCTCCACCCCGTCGGTTCTGATGGTGGTGTCAATGGACACCGCGTTGGTACCTTTGGGCTTCTTAGCAGCACTGAGACACTGGATCTTACCACACTTAGCATCACTACACACACACACACACACACACACACACACACACACACACACACACACACTATTTAAACAGGGACATTACATGAAGACAAGATCTGATATTTTCTAAAAGAAACTTCTGAAGGCAAGACACTGAAAAAACGTTTAGGGTCTGTGATTGGCTGAAAACCCCTCTTTAACCCTCGAAAACAGTGTTTCCCAACTGGTGGGTCACGGACCCGTGTTCTGTGGGTCGTTGTAGGGGAAAAATCCTGAATGTCTATTGACGCTCCTGGACAGCAGATGGCGGTAGATTCTCTCTAGTTTGTTGCTTTTGTGTATCAGGAGACTTGAGCTGGCATGCTGTGATTTTCTCTTGTACGATGTCAGCTCCAAACTGTCTTGTCATTTAGTAAATCTGAGAAGTTGAAAATCTTCATGGGTTCGGGTTGTGGAGGTGATGGAGGGTCCAGAACAAGTGCCAACCTCCACTGGTAAAAAGTGAAGGTAAAGCGGAAAAGCTGTAAATAGAGGACTGATGTTGGCTTCAAAAACAGCCCGGGTCTCCATCACGAGTCGCCGTGACCAGACTCTGATTTTCACATAAATCCTCCGTTGATTTCATTTTATGACTTGAGGGGTTTTGTTTTTCTTTTTTACGACGAAGTTTTGCATGCCCTGCGACAAACTGGCGACCTGTCCAGGGTGACCCCGCCTCCACCCACAGCAGCTGGGATTGGCTGCAGCCACCCGCGACCCCGAAAAGGAGAAGCGGTAGATAATGAATGAGTTTTGCATAAATGGCCCTATCACAGCGCCTCTACTGTCCACGTGACGCGGTCATGTGACCGGCTGGACCAATCACATGCGCAGAGCGCCAGGGACGGACTGAGACGGAGCGTCCGGCTCAGTCCTGTCCTGCAGTCAGCCATGTCTGTCTTACCTCTTGTCACACTTCATGTAGTTTCCATGTTCATCTTTTCCACAGTTGCCAAAAGCATTTCCTGCTGCATTCACGTCTTGGAAACACGCATCGTGGGCTGGCCGAGCGCCTGGAAACAGAAAAACACCCCAGAGCCAGTCGGACACCACCACAACCAGAACAACCCCGCCGGAGGAGCAGCACCAGGGAACCCAGGAACCCAGCAGGTATAAGGCATCAGCAAGACTGGCAGGACCGTGTGGCGCAGGCACCTCACACCCCGCTGCACCCCGCTCACCCTGCTGTCACACCCCACTGCACCCCGCTCACCCTGCTGTCACACCCCGCTGCACCCCGCTCACCCTGCTGTCACACCCCGCTCACCCTGCTGTCACACCCCGCTGCACCCCGCTCACCCTGCTGTCACACCCCACTCCACCCCGCTCACCCTGCTGTCACACCCTGCTCCACCCCGCTCACCCTGCTGTCACACCCCGCTGCACCCCGCTCACCCTGCTGTCACACCCCGCTGCACCCCGCTCACCCTGCTGTCACACCCCGCTGCACCCCGCTCACCCTGCTGTCACACCCCACTCCACCCCGCTCACCCTGCTGTCACACCCTGCTCCACCCCGCTCACCCTGCTGTCACACCCCGCTGCACCCCGCTCACCCTGCTGTCACACCCCGCTGCACCCCGCTCACCCTGCTGTCACACCCCACTCCACCCCGCTCACCCTGCTGTCACACCCCGCTGCACCCCGCTCACCCTGCTGTCACACCCCGCTGCACCCCGCTCACCCTGCTGTCACACCCTGCTCCACTCCGCTCACCCTGCTGTCACACCCCGCTGCACCCTGCTCACCCTGCTGTCACACCCTGCTCCACCCTGCTCACCCTGCTGTCACACCCTGCTCCACCCCGCTCACCCTGCTGTCACACCCCACTCCACCCCGCTCACCCTGCTGTCACACCCCGCTGCACCCCGCTCACCCTGCTGTCACACCCCGCTGCACCCCGCTCACCCTGCTGTCACACCCCGCTGCACCCCGCTCACCCTGCTGTCACACCCCACTCCACCCCGCTCACCCTGCTGTCACACCCTGCTGTCACTACAAATTCTGGAGCGTCAAGGTGGTGTCCAGACAGCAGGAATCGAATCGCTGCAAGGCGAGCTGGGTAACAGCCGCCACGACTCATGAACATCTGCTGACGCTCTCAGTTCTCCAGCTGGCAGCGAGCTGGACCTCACTGGAGAGCTGCTGGTGCTCCGCTGAGTGAACACACACCTTTACAGGAGCCAATGGTGGAGCGACATGAAACCTGGTGTGGCACGCACACACACACACACACACACACACACACACACACACACACACACACACACACACACACACACACACACACACACACACACACACACACAAAGACACACACACACTGGTGTGTCAGGTGGTGGGTCAGGCTTGGTGGGTGCCGCAGACTGCAGCGTGTCAGAGAACCCTGCTGTTTATCACCGAGCATGTGTTCAGCTGTGGCCAGGGAGACAGGCGGAGGAGGAGGAGGGTCCAGCTGCATCAGGTGGAGGCCAGGCTACACCGGGACCCACAATGCCTCACAACACAACAACCTCCATCCCCAGGACGTCCAGCCAGTGAGGGCGTGTGCGTGTGTGGGTGTGTGTTCCGTCCAGTGTGTTCAGTGCTCAGTGTGTGTTGGGTCCTGGGTGTGTGCTGGGTCCTGGGTGTGTGCTGGGTCCTGGTCCTGGGAGTGTGTTGGGTCCTGGGTGTGTGTTGGGTCCTGGTCCTGGATGTGTGTTGGGTCCTGGGTGTGTGTTGGGTCCTGGGTGTGTGTTGGGTCCTGGTCCTGGGTGTGTGTTGGGTCCTGGGTGTGTGCTGGGTCGGGGGTGTGTGCTGGGTCCTGGGTGTGTGCTGGGTCCTGGGTGTGTGCTGGGTCCTGGGACTGTGCTGGGTCCTGGGACTGTGCTGGGTCCTGGGTGTGTGCTGGGTCCTGGGACTGTGCTGGGTCCTGGGACTGTGCTGGGTCCTGGTCCTGGGTGTAGGCTTACCGTAGCCCCACAGCTGCAGGCACTGCTGCTGGTGGGTGAGGCACATGCCGTTGTGGCAGTAGGCCAGGCCGCTCTGGCAGGACGACCCGTCCAGCAGGTAGACGTTGGCGGGGCAGTAGGGGGACGCCCCGGTGCAGTACTCCGGCAGGTCGCAGGTCCCGGCAGGGCCCCGGCACATCGTACCGGCCTGCTTCAACTGGCAGAACCAACAACCAGACGAGAAATGAGACTCCGGTCCGGCTCAGACATTGAGAAACATGGGAATCAATCTGACCAAGAGTCTGATCACATGTGTGGAATCTGGGGCTGATCAGAGTGTGTGTGAGCTACACAGACCACACACTCTCGCTCCAGCAGGTGGCACTAATGAGTAAGGCGACCGATTCCAATGGGATTGACAAACGCGTGAAGCGGGCCGCTGTGTGGACATGCAGCGTGTTCTTACTCGGCAGCCCTCGCAGCACACTCCGTGAGCACACTGAGCGTCCTCCTTCAGGGTGCAGTTGCTGGAGTGGCAGCAGTCATTGGTGCACTCCTGTCGACATCCGGAAGCACACATCAGAACTCACATCGCGTTCACTTCAATTCAACACCAAAACGCTGAACTCTCCCATCATCAAATGTTTACCGATTTCAATGTAGAACCATGCAAATATGAAGTCTGGCAAGTTAAAAACATGCTGCAGACATGCGGAGTTATCAAAAGGCACAATCGTTCACTTCGGGGGAAAACCCTGATGTCTGCAAACAGGTATCAGCTGAGGACAAACGTCTTCTGGAAAAGCCCTCTGGACCCAGGCCAGTACCCAGCCTTTAGTTATTCTCATCCCAACAATGAAACTGGTTCAGAACATACTTGGTTCTAATGACTCTTCAGCTCAGACTAAAGCTAAACATGGAGTTCCTCAGGGTTCTGTCGTAGAACCTGCACCCTTTTCATTGAGCATGCTTGCAGTAGAGGAGATCATCAGGAAACTGCTCCAGTAAACCTGAAGGTGACTTTTCATTGCTGTGAGAGGACTTTATGTCTGACTGAGAGACCTGAAGCAGTTCAGCTCAGCACGTGGACACAGAACCACAGAACCTCACGGTGAACCTGAAGCCGAGCCCGACACCCTCCAGCAGGAACAGGAACCACGCTGGATGCTGGAGCATCAGGTCAGAGTGGAAGAACACGTTCTGGCTTCACCAGGCCGTTTGAAGAGAAAGAGTGTGACAGAAAGAGTGTGCTCACATCAGGTTCTCCACAGTCGCACTCCTCTCCATCCTCCACAAAGCCGTTCCCACACCTCTTGCCCCCGACCAGGTCCTTCATGTTGGGCATGTTGTAGAGACACATGCCCCCCCCCTTCTGGAAGTAGCTGTCCAGGTCGCGCTGGCTGCAGCGGCTGAAGACTCGGGGAAACGGGTGTCTGAGGAAGAAGTGCAGGCAGTCATCCATGTGCTGCTTTTTTCAACGAGAAAGTCTTTGGAAATCTTTTCCTCGAGGAGATGATATTTAGAATTTGATGTTTGTTAGTTTGTATAAAACAAAAAACAGAGATATTCATCTGTTCAGCAGCATAACTCTATGAAGCAGTCTTCTTCTCACGGGACACATTCCTCCCTCTGCTTCTCACTCGGTCAGCAGCTGACTGCCTGTCGTACCTCCGGCGGCCTGCGGAGGCAGCAGCGAGCAGACTCACCCCGTGGCAGCAGCCATCACGCAGCCGCCCTGCTCCGCCGTGGCCTCCACGCAGCAGCCGTCGTGGTCGTGGCTCATTCCCAGGTTGTGTCCGATCTCGTGAGCCATGGTGGCCGCCGCCCCGACCGGCAGCTCCGAGTGGTCCTGGGGGCCCGGGTCACAGACAGAGTCAGTCCAGTCAGCTTCAGCCGGCTCAGCTTCAGCTTCAGCCTGCTCAGAGTCAGTCCAGTCAGCTTCAGCCGGCTCAGCTTCAGCTTCAGCCTGCTCAGAGTCAGTCCAGTCAGCTTCAGCCTGCTCAGCTTCAGCCTGCTCAGAGTCAGTCCAGTCAGCTTCAGCCTGCTCAGCTTCAGCCGGCTCAGCTTCAGCTTCAGCCGGCTCAGCTTCAGCTTCAGCCTGCTCAGCTTCAGCCTGCCCAGAGTCAGTCCAGTCAGCTTCAGCCGGCTCAGCTTCAGCTTCAGCCGGCTCAGCTTCAGCTTCAGCCTGCTCAGAGTCAGTCCAGTCAGCTTCAGCCAGCTCAGCTTCAGCTTCAGCCGGCTCAGCTTCAGCTTCAGCCGGCTCAGAGTCAGTCCAGGTGACTGGCTTTTCCTGAGCCTGGCTGAATGAAGGCTGCTGGTCTTTGGTCCTGGGGGAAGTCTCCTCCTCTTTGTTAAAGAGACGCTGTCAGGGCGGCACAAGTCTCTCTCAGGAAGAATGCAAAATTCAGCATTAGCACGCGGCTTAACCTCACCGACCTTCACTTTAATCATTCAAATGAATTTTGAGGGTAAACAGAAAGAGGTGAGGCAGTGGAAAAGCATGGCGCAGCGCCAGAGGAGGTCAGCAGGAACCGGGCCGGAACCCGGACAGAAAAACCACCAAATCCTGACGAACCACGTTGATGCCGCCCGAGTTCTCCAGGCTGCACATCCCCTCCAGCGGCGCCATGCCGATGGTCGTCCCCTTGAAGATGACACCCCTAGGTCACACACACACACACACACACACACACACACACACACACACACACACACACACACACACACACACACACACACACACACACACACACACTCAGTTATTCCAGATGCAAACTGCTGCACGGCTTCAGAGCCAAGAAGAAAGAGGACAAGCTGGAAAATCAAGCCGCCTCCTCCTCCTCCTCCTCCTCCTCCTCCTCCCCCCTCCCCCCCCTCCTCCTCCTCCCCCCCCGCCTCCTCCTCCTCCTGCTCCCCCTCCTCCTCCTCCTCCTCCTCCTCCCCCCTCCCCCCCCTCCTCCTCCTCCCCCCCGCCTCCTCCTCCCCCTCCTCCTCCTCCTCCTCCCCCCCTCCTCCTCCCCTCCTCCTCCTCCTCCTCCTCCTCCTCCTCCTCCCCCCCCACCTCCTCCTCCTCTGCTGTTAGCACCAAAATATAGGCCTATCAGGTCAAAACAAACAACCTGGATCATCAGGACTGTGTCTCAGGTGTGACTGTCTCATCTGTCTGTCCATCTGTCCGTCTAGACCAGGCGCCAAGAAACACGAGGCCAATGAGGTGCAGAGAAGCTGTAATTCTTGGGAAATTCCAGCAGGGGGCAATGCTGTTGGTTTCTAAAAGAGTCCGAGTCCATTAGAGCCCTTCAGAACCCTTCAGAACCCTTCAGAACCCTTCAGAGCCCTTCAGAACCCTTCAGAACCCTTCAGAGCACTTCAGAACCCTTCAGAACCCTTCAGAGCCCTTCAGAACCCTTCAGAGCCCTTCAGAACCCTTCAGAACCCTTCAGAACCCTTCAGAACCTTTCAGAACCCTTCAGAACCCTTCAGAGCCCTTCAGAACCCTTCAGAACCTTTCAGAACCCTTCAGAACCCTTCAGAACCCTTCAGAGCCCTTCAGAACCCTTCAGAACCCTTCAGAACCTTTCAGAACCCTTCAGAACCCTTCAGAACCTTTCAGAACCCTTCACAACCCTTCAGAACCTTTCAGAACCCTTCAGAACCCTTCAGAACCCTTCAGAGCCCGTCAGAACCCTTCAGAACCCTTCAGAACCCTTCAGAACCCTTCAGAGCCCTTCAGAACCCTTCAGAACCTTTCAGAACCCTTCAGAACCCTTCAGAACCCTTCAGAACCCTTCAGAACCCTTCAGAACCCTTCAGAACCCATTCAGAAATAGTGAATTTCAGAGTGCAAATCAACACATTAAATCCTGGTACCAGAACCTGTTCTGGTCTCGGTCATGAGGTTCTTCTGGACCAGACTCTGATTTTCACTTAAATCATCCGTTGATTTGATTTTAGGAGTTAAAGTTCAGCACAAGTCAGCCAATCACAGCTCCTCCTCTGTCCACGTGATGCGGTCATGTGACAGGCTGGACCAATCACGCTACATCTGGCTCACAGTGTTCAGTATGGACACGCCCTGCTGGAAGCTTCAGAACACTGTGGGGGACGCCACGTTAGCTCCGCCCACCTTTATATCTAGTCAATGGTCTAGATCAGGGGTGTTCAACCTGCGGCTCTGGAGCCTCATGTGGCCCTTCAGTCCCTCTGCAGCGGCTCCACCAAGCCTTCACAACATGAAACGTGAATGAACATGAAACCTATTGTAGCTACAGCCCACAGTACTGTGGAAAATGATTCCTCACTCTCGGCTCAAAAGGGATTCAAATAAATATACAAGCAAAATTAAGAAGAATAGCTAAAACCACAAGAAACTGGGAAAAAAGTAATAGAACGGCTTAAAAAACATGAAATGGCTAGAATTTCTAAAAGAAGAAAAGAAATATTGTTGGAGAAAGCATGAAAACTGCTTAAAAGGAGGTAAAAATACTAAAATTTTATAACTGTCAACAAGAAAATCTTGAAAATATTAGCAAAACCGTTAAACCGTTAAAAACCAAGAACAAAAGCAGATTAAATTTAATAAAGTGTTTACTATTCGAACCCTAACTTCATAAATACCTCATAAGATATAGTTTTGGTTTGTGCATCAAAACGAAACACGTATGAAGCTTCCTGAGCGGCATTCGCCTCATTTTAATGGTTAAATGTTCTTTATGGCTCCAGGACTACTGGACTTGGCTGAAAGTCTCTGAAACGGCTCTTCTGGTCATAAAGGTTGCAGAACCCTGGTCAATATCAACTGCTGAGCACTCATTACATCATTCAGTCTCTGCTCAGATGAGCACTAGAGTTCCTGATGCGATCAGCTGATTGTTGTGGAGTTCCTCACGTCAGCAGCTGAGCGTTGTCGTGCTTCTTGCGGGATTTCAGCTTCTGTCTCCACTGAAGGAAGGACCAGAGCGTGGCGTTGGGCTCCTCACTGATGATACACTGATCCCGGTCTGTCCACACCTCCAGACCAATCAGAGGGACCCGGATGTTCAGATTCCTGTAGAACTACACACACACACACACACACAGATCAGTACTGACGGAGCTCTCCACCAGCTGTGTGCACTGCAGCAGCAGCAGCAGAGGGAGGATGTGTCCGCGGTGAGCAGCAGCACTCCTCAGCTCTCAGCTGCATCACACAGTCAGCCTCACCTTGTCCACATAATTGGCGATCTCCATGATCCGGGTCCGGGTCTTTTCATAGTCACGATTCTGCCGTTTGAACTGCGGGTGAATGAAAATCAGACACACTTTGAACAAAGCGGGCGGTCCACTAGTGAACTCAGTGAGAAATAACTTGAACAGTAAAGCAGAGGACAGCAGAGGACAGCAGAGGACAGCAGAAGTCTACTTGACGTCCTTGAAGTCCATCATGATCATCAGGGCTTTTCATCAAGGTGGAAATGTAGCAGGCAGAGCAACGCTGCAGATCATTCACACACCAGCTGATGGGACCGTTTCTGACCTGTTTCTGTCTCTGTCCTGTCCCTGTCCTGTCCCTGTCCTGTCCTGTTTCTGACCTGTTTCTGTCTCTGTCCTGTCCCTGTCCTGTCCCTGTCCTGTTTCTGACCTGTTTCTGTCTCTGTCCTGTCCCTGTCCTGTCCCTGTCCTGTTTCTGACCTGTTTCTGTCTCTGTCCTGTCCCTGTCCTGTCCCTGTCCTGTTTCTGACCTGTTTCTGTCTCTGTCCTGTCCCTGTCCTGTCCCTGTCCTGTTTCTGACCTGTTTCTGTCTCTGTCCTGTCCCTGTCCTGTCCCTGTCCTGTTTCTGACCTGTTTCTGTCTCTGTCCTGTCCCTGTCCTGTCCTGTTTCTGACCTGTTTCTGTCTCTGTCCTGTCCCTGTCCTGTCCTGTTTCTGACCTGTTTCTGTCTCTGTCCTGTCCCTGTCCTGTCCCTGTCCTGTTTCTGACCTGTTTCTGTCTCTGTCCTGTCCCTGTCCTGTCCCTGTCCTGTTTCTGACCTGTTTCTGTCTCTGTCCTGTCCCTGTCCTGTCCCTGTCCTGTTTCTGTCTCTGTCCTGTCCCTGTCCTGTTTCTGACCTGTTTCTGTCTCTGTCCTGTCCCTGTCCTGTTTCTGACCTGTTTCTGTCTCTGTCCTGTCCCTGTCCTGTTTCTGACCTGTTTCTGTCTCTGTCTTGTCCCTGTTTCTGTTTCTGTCCTGTCTCTGTCCTGTCTCTGTCCTGTCTCTGTCCTGTTTCTGTGCTGTCTCTGTCCTGTCTCTGTCCTGTCTCTGTCTCTGTCCTGTCTCTGTCCTGTCTCTGTCCTGTTTCTGTCTCTGTCCTGTCTCTGTGCTGTCTCTGTCCTGTCTCTGTCCTGTCTCTGTCCTGTCTCTGTGCTGTCTCTGTCCTGTCTCTGTCCTGTCTCTGTCCTGTCTCTGTGCTGTCTCTGTCCTGTCTCTGTGCTGTCTCTGTGCTGTCTCTGTCCTGTCTCTGTCCTGTCTCTGTCCTGTCTCTGTGCTGTCTCTGTGCTGTCTCTGTCCTGTCTCTGTCCTGTCTCTGTGCTGTCTCTGTGCTGTCTCTGTGCTGTCTCTGTCCTGTCCCTGTCCTGTCTCTGTCCTGTCTCTGTGCTGTCTCTGTCCTGTCTCTGTGCTGTCTCTGTCCTGTCTCTGTCCTGTCCCTGTCCTGTCTCTGTCCTGTCTCTGTGCTGTCTCTGTCCTGTCTCTGTCCTGTCTCTGTCCTGTCTCTGTGCTGTCTCTGTGCTGTCTCTGTGCTGTCTCTGTCCTGTCTCTGTCCTGTCTCTGTCCTGTCTCTGTCCTGTCTCTGTGCTGTCTCTGTGCTGTCTCTGTCCTGTCTCTGTCCTGTCCCTGTCCTGTCTCTGTCCTGTCTCTGTGCTGTCTCTGTCCTGTCTCTGTGCTGTCTCTGTCCTGTCTCTGTCCTGTCTCTGTCCTGTCTCTGTGCTGTCTCTGTCCTGTCTCTGTGCTGTCTCTGTGCTGTCTCTGTCCTGTCTCTGTGCTGTCTCTGTGCTGTCTCTGTCCTGTCTCTGTGCTGTCTCTGTCCTGTCTCTGTCCTGTCTCTGTCCTGTCTCTGTCCTGTCTCTGTCCTGTCTCTGTGCTGTCTCTGTCCTGTCCCTGTCCTGTCCCTGTCCTGTCCCTGTGCTGTCTCTGTCCTGTCTCTGTGCTGTCTCTGTCCTGTCTCTGTCCTGTCTCTGTGCTGTCTCTGTGCTGTCTCTGTCCTGTCTCTGTGCTGTCTCTGTCCTGTCTCTGTCCTGTCTCTGTGCTGTCTCTGTCCTGTCTCTGTCCTGTCTCTGTGCTGTCTCTGTCCTGTCTCTGTCCTGTCTCTGTGCTGTCTCTGTCCTGTCTCTGTCCTGTCTCTGTCCTGTCTCTGTCCTGTCCCTGTCCTGTCCCTGTCCTGTCTCTGTGCTGTCTCTGTCCTGTCTCTGTGCTGTCTCTGTCCTGTCTCTGTCCTGTCTCTGTGCTGTCTCTGTGCTGTCTCTGTCCTGTCTCTGTGCTGTCTCTGTGCTGTCTCTGTCCTGTCTCTGTCCTGTCTCTGTGCTGTCTCTGTCCTGTCTCTGTCCTGTCTCTGTGCTGTCTCTGTGCTGTCTCTGTCCTGTCTCTGTGCTGTCTCTGTGCTGTCTCTGTCCTGTCTCTGTGCTGTCTCTGTCCTGTCTCTGTGCTGTCTCTGTCCTGTCTCTGTCCTGTCTCTGTCCTGTCTCTGTCCTGTCTCTGTCCTGTCTCTGTGCTGTCTCTGTCCTGTCCCTGTCCTGTCCCTGTCCTGTCTCTGTGCTGTCTCTGTCCTGTCTCTGTGCTGTCTCTGTCCTGTCTCTGTCCTGTCTCTGTCCTGTCCCTGTCCTGTCTCTGTGCTGTCTCTGTCCTGTCTCTGTGCTGTCTCTGTGCTGTCTCTGTGCTGTCTCTGTGCTGTCTCTGTGCTGTCTCTGTCCTGTCTCTGTGCTGTCTCTGTCCTGTCTCTGTCCTGTCTCTGTCCTGTCTCTGTCCTGTCTCTGTCCTGTCTCTGTGCTGTCTCTGTGCTGTCTCTGTCCTGTCTCTGTGCTGTCTCTGTGCTGTCTCTGTCCTGTCTCTGTGCTGTCTCTGTCCTGTCTCTGTCCTGTCTCTGTCCTGTCTCTGTGCTGTCTCTGTCCTGTCTCTGTCCTGTCTCTGTCCTGTCTCTGTCCTGTCTCTGTCCTGTCTCTGTCCTGTCTCTGTCCTGTCTCTGTCCTGTCTCTGTCCTGTCTCTGTCCTGTCTCTGTGCTGTCTCTGTCCTGTCTCTGTCCTGTCTCTGTCCTGTCTCTGTCCTGTCTCTGTCCTGTCTCTGTCCTGTCTCTGTGCTGTCTCTGTCCTGTCTCTGTCCTGTCTCTGTCCTGTCTCTGTCCTGTCTCTGTCTCTGTCCTGTCCCTGTCCTGTCTCTGTCCTGTCTCTGTGCTGTCTCTGTCCTGTCTCTGTCCTGTCTCTGTGCTGTCTCTGTCCTGTCTCTGTCCTGTCTCTGTGCTGTCTCTGTCCTGTCTCTGTGCTGTCTCTGTCCTGTCTCTGTCCTGTCTCTGTCCTGTCCCTGTCCTGTCTCTGTGCTCTCACCAGAGTGTTGTCAGCCACGATGTACAGCTCCAGGTATTTGGTGGTTCCCCAGATGTTCCTCTTAACCTGACAACACAGAGAGGGAACCACTGAGCGACCATCTTAACTCTGTGTTCAGGACGGAAAGTGTGTCACGTGACCGAAGGCGCTCGGCCCACACGGCAGACACGTGCAGCTCTTGATGTCTGAAGAATCAGAATCGGAATCAGAATAGTCTTTATTGTCATCGCAACAAGTTACCGAAGTTACAAGTGCAACGAAATTGCATGGGTTTTTAAGACGCCCAGGCAGCCAATTACGGCGCTCCGTCTTGAAAAGGAAACAGAGTTAAAGAAACTCAGACAGAAATTAGGGGAGGGGGGGAGGGGGGGTGGTAAAAAAAGATACATCAATTCAGATCCCGGTTCCGAAGGGAGTCGTGATTAGAAGTGAGACCAAAAGAAGCCAACCTGCGCACAAACATAGCAAAAAAACACGAGACAAGCTGCTATCAGACTAACGGCTCAGCAGTCGCAGCTACATCAGCGCAACACTTCATCACCACTAGGGGGCAGCAGAGAGGTGTGGTGGAGGCGTTGAGAGTGGGGGAGGGAGTGTGTGTGGCGTGTATGTGGCATTTCAGCTCATCAGTCCAGGCAGTGTGTGTGGTTTGGCCCGCCTCCCCTCTGCGCTCCAGCTCAGATGGTCGCTGCTGGACGGCCTTGAACGAAGCGGTCCAGAGGTGAAGCTGGGTTGCAGCTGGGAGAGAGAGAGGGAAGATAGAGAGAGCAATCAGTCTTGTCTTGAATCTTCAGGAGATGTTTAGTCTTCCAGGGTTCCAGACACAATCAGAAGTTCTCTTGTTTTGGTGAAAGGAGCCGTTTGACCTTCCTTTGCTCGGTTGCTCCACATTTCAGACAGAAGCTGGTTTAACCCTCTCGGCGATGGTGACGTCCAACTTGCGTCTCAATCGTCCATAACCCAAAATGTCCACCTTTCGAAAGAATTCGTACAAACGGTCAGTCTCAGCGTTTGCCCATTGATTTGAAAAGACCGTCCTCCCTTGGACGTCTTTTGTGGCGGCAGTCTTCTTAATCCTCCAGAGGATCAGGTCGCAGCACCGGCCAATCAGCAGCAGACCGATCAGCATAAATCTGAAAATGTAATCATCCACAATGACCTGGACGGACAGGGGTGCCAGGCACGTGACCCCCTCCCCTTCCCCCGGGCGTCCATCACATACCCAGCATGCCGAGTCCCGTCCGGACAGACAGGATCCTGCTCCTCTGCTCTTTGTTGAAAAACTGGTATCAATTGCGTAGAGAGACCAGCTGATCAGCTCCATGGTTGATATTTGGTTTGTTCGAAAAACCAAGTCCAGTGATTCCTCCAGTAAAACAGACGAGACAGAGAGCAGCAGAGACCAGAGGGAGGGAGGAGCCAACAGGGACGATAGAAAAAGTGTCCGCCTCCTCCCAGAGCCAGCACAAGAAGAATGAGACGGGAGCAAACCATCACTTCGGAAGCTGAAAACTATCTCTGCATTTTGTCGACAGCATTTCAAACTGATCGAGTAACATTTGGTTTGGAAAAGCCGACTGGAGAGCAGCGTTTCCTCACAGCTCCCCACCGTGAGAAGAAAACGAGGCTTCTGAAGGACTCGTCTTCCACATGAGCCTGCAGTCTGCTGCTTCTCTGCATGTGAGTCGGTGAAGAGTGACAGAGTCTAACTGCTCCTCACATTCTCACTCCTCACAGCAGCATCAGCAGCATCATGCAGAGACGCTGCTTCCTCTCACACTCCCTGTCACTTCTACTGAAGTGTAGCACACACTTTTTACTATATGATTTCATGTTTACTAAAAAAAACGGAGTCAATCCTGTAGGATTGACTTGAGACGGAGCTGCTTAGCTTTTATTACATTTATATTCAACAATGTTAAAATGACGTGAGACTATCAAGTCCTCACTCACTTCCTCCAAAAAAGATGAGCGATATGGTGGGAACACGAGGCGGGACGGCCACGCTGCCGAAGCCATCCGGGGAGCCCACAGCTGAGAACCTTTCCACATCGGCCTGGAAAAGGGATCAAAATGCAAACCGACACTTTGCTTGAAGCGACACTTGGCTGTCGCACGCTCGTTGCTCATTTCAGTTTTCCGAAAAGTAAAGAGGAAATCTGGTCTGGTCTGGTCTGGTCTGGTCTGGTCTGGTCTGGTCTGGTCTGGTCTGGTCTGGTCTGGTCTGGTCTGGTCTGGTCTGGTCTGGTCTGGTCTGGTCTCACCTCTACCGACTGAACAGTAAAAGCAGTGTGGGCAGAGTGAGCACTGGTGGTGTGATCAACTGAAAATGATGAAAACTTACCACATTTATGAAAACAGGCACCTGATCTGGATTTTACAATATATTAAATGGAAAATGTGCTCAACCTCAATCACAAAACAGAGCCCAGAGTTCCCATACCAAGCAGGGACGAGATGAAGACCAGATAAATCTGTTCTGTCAAAACTGTGAGGCAGTCATGGCAGAGCCGCCAGATTCTAAATTCAGATAAAACAGAGGTTTTTACATTTGGCCGAAAACACCCGAGAGAGAAATGATCTAAACAAATAGTGACCCTGGGTAATCCCCAGTAACACTGAGGAACCTGGAGTGACCTTTGACCTTTAACTCCCACATTAAACAGGTCTGCAGGACCTCCTCCTTCCACCTGTGTAATCTTTCTAAAATCAGGAGCGTGCGGACTCAGAGCCATGCTGAGACATGACTCCTGGAGGTTCCCGGGTTCTGCAGCAGTAGAACAGGAGCAGAGCTTTCAGCCACCAGGCTCCTGCCATGTGGAACCAGCTCCCGCTTCCAGTCTCTGCTCTAAGACCTTCAGAGTCGAAGTGGACTGTTTCCCTTGCGGTGCTGCTGGAGGTTCAGACCTCTGGACGAGTTGCTCTCTCTTCTCACTGGACATGTTTCCCTGCTGCTTGTCATGAACCGCCGTCTGTCTTCTCGTCTAAGAACGCAGAGGGTCTTAATCTGAGGTCTCCTGCTTCGATCCACCTGCATCCAGCAGAGCAACGCTGAAGGCCGCAGTGTGCTTCCCCGTCGCAGCGGCGTCCTTCCTACGCCGGCAGCCCTACGCCGCCACTGAACACATCCTGCTTCTGCGTCAAGGGAACGCCCTCCTCTGCATTCTCACCGCCAAGCCGCTAGGGGGCGTGGCGCTGTCTTTGTTTCACAATCGGCAGTCACAACAACAATGTGGCTTCCGTAGCTCCAGCTCTACCTAGACAGAGATCTATAGACACAGATATCTAGACACGCTGCACTGACCGAACATATCTCTGCATATATGACATGTCTGGACCCCGGGCTGTGGAGGAGAGGCTGAGGGACCAGGAGGAAATATTGGTGAAACTAATGAGTTTTTGGACGATTAAAGCCGTTTTAGGAGCGGCTCTACACATAGCCCCGTCTGCTGACAGTATAGGGATGTGCGCCTCTCCATTTTGGATTTAAATTTCTCCCGAAGCACCGAAGCACCCCGATCTGCATTCAGGGTGAGGATATTGTTCTACATTCTATCAACAACGCGAAAGCGGACCAATCACAGCCCTCCACCTTCACGTCACCACGCGTCACCACGATGCGTAGCCCCAACGTAGGGCTACGGCGTAGACGTCGTAGGAAAGACGTCATGGCGACAGGGAAGCATACTGAGGCCTGTAGTCTGTCCTCTCTTCTGTCCCTTTCTGTCCCCTCAACCCAAAAGGACGAGCAGCAAGCCTCCTCCTCTGAGCCTGGTTCTGCAGGGTTCTCCTCTGAGCCTGGTTCTGCAGGGTTCTGCTCTGAGCCTGGTTCTGCAGGGTCCTCCTCTGAGCCTGGTTCTGCAGGGTTCTCCTCCTCTGAGCCTGGTTCTGCAGGGTTCTCCTCCTCTGAGCCTGGTTCTGCAGGGTTCTGCTCTGAGCCTGGTTCTGCAGGGTCCTCCTCTGAGCCTGGTTCTGCAGGGTTCTCCTCCTCTGAGCCTGGTTCTGCAGGGTTCTCCTCCTCTGAGCCTGGTTCTGCAGGGTTCTCCTCCTCTGAGCCTGGTTCTGCAGGGTTCTCCTCCTCTGAGCCTGGTTCTGCAGGGTTCTCCTCTGAGCCTGGTTCTGCAGGGTTCTGCTCTGAGCCTGGTTCTGCAGGGTTCTCCTCCTCTGAGTCTGGTTCTGCAGGGTTCTCCTCTGAGCCTGGTTCTGCAGGGTTCTGCTCTGAGCCTGGTTCTGCAGGGTTCTCCTCTGAGCCTGGTTCTGCAGGGTTCTCCTCCTCTGAGTCTGGTTCTGCAGGGTTCTCCTCCTCTGAGCCTGGTTCTGCAGGGTTCTCCTCCTCTGAGCCTGGTTCTGCAGGGTTCTCCTCCTCTGAGCCTGGTTCTGCAGGGTTCTCCTCTGAGCCTGGTTCTGCAGGGTTCTCCTCCTCTGAGCCTGGTTCTGCAGGGTTGTCCTCCTCTGAGCCTGGTTCTGCAGGGTTCTCCTCCTCTGAGCCTGGTTCTGCAGGGTTCTCCTCCTCTGAGCCTGGTTCTGCAGGGTTCTCCTCCTGTGAGCCTGGTTCTGCAGGGTTCTCCTCCTCTGAGCCTGGTTCTGCAGGGTTCTCCTCCTCTGAGCCTGGTTCTGCAGGGTTCTCCTCTGAGCCTGGTTCTGCAGGGTTCTCCTCCTCTGGGCCTGGTTCTGCAGGGTTCTCCTCCTCTGAGCCTGGTTCTGCAGGGTTCTCCTCTGAGCCTGGTTCTGCAGGGTTCTCCTCCTCTGAGCCTGGTTCTGCAGGGTTCTGCTCTGAGCCTGGTTCTGCAGGGTTCTCCTCTGAGCCTGGTTCTGCAGGGTTCTCCTCCTCTGAGTCTGGTTCTGCAGGGTTCTCCTCCTCTGAGCCTGGTTCTGCAGGGTTCTCCTCTGAGCCTGGTTCTGCAGGGTTCTCCTCTGAGCCTGGTTCTGCAGGGTTCTCCTCCTCTGAGTCTGGTTCTGCAGGGTTCTCCTCCTCTGAGCCTGGTTCTGCAGGGTTCTCCTCCTCTGAGCCTGGTTCTGCAGGGTTCTCCTCTGAGCCTGGTTCTGCAGGGTTCTCCTCCTCTGAGCCTGGTTCTGCAGGGTTGTCCTCCTCTGAGCCTGGTTCTGCAGGGTTCTCCTCCTCTGAGCCTGGTTCTGCAGGGTTCTCCTCCTCTGAGCCTGGTTCTGCAGGGTTCTCCTCCTGTGAGCCTGGTTCTGCAGGGTTCTCCTCCTCTGAGCCTGGTTCTGCAGGGTTCTCCTCCTCTGAGCCTGGTTCTGCAGGGTTCTCCTCCTCTGAGCCTGGTTCTGCAGGGTTCTCCTCCTCTGAGCCTGGTTCTGCAGGGTTCTCCTCCTCTGGGCCTGGTTCTGCAGGGTTCTCCTCCTCTGAGCCTGGTTCTGCAGGGTTCTCCTCCTCTGAGCCTGGTTCTGCAGGGTTTTCCTCCTCTGAGCCTGGTTCTGCAGGGTTTTCCTCCTCTGAGCCTGGTTCTGCAGGGTTTTCCTCCTCTGAGCCTGGTTCTGCAGGGTTCTCCTCCTCTGAGCCTGGTTCTGCAGGGTTTTCCTCCTCTGAGCCTGGTTCTGCAGGGTTTTCCTCCTCTGAGCCTGGTTCTGCAGGGTTTTCCTCCTCTGAGCCTGGTTCTGCAGGGTTCTCCTCCTCTGAGCCTGGTTCTGCAGGGTTCTCCTCCTCTGAGCCTGGTTCTGCAGGGTTCTCCTCCTCTGAGCCTGGTTCTGCAGGGTTCTCCTCCTCTGAGCCTGGTTCTGCAGGGTTCTCCTCCTCTGAGCCTGGTTCTGCAGGGTTCTCCTCCTCTGATCCTGGTTCTGCAGGGTTCTCCTTCAGAAATAAAACTACTTCCACTGCAGTGTGACAGAACAACCTGCAAATTAAAAGTCATACTTCTGCCTTCCTGCAGGTGGAGCTGTCTCAGGTTTTCCTTGGTGAAACAGCAGAGAAAGAGCCAGTTCCTGTCAACAGAACCTGCTGCTCACATGGTTCTGCATCTCTTGTTTCTCCAGGTTTTCCTACAGCTTTGACTTTGAGCCGTCTTGACTTTCCTTCATCTTGTGATCAAACTGGGCGTTCTCTGCTGGGCTCGGAGCGACGTGAGGAACACAAACAGGAAGTGGAGCCAAGACCACACTCCAGTCTTCACCTGGAGCCGCCCATGGTCTCGTTCTGGTCTGTTAATGCTTTGTAGAGGACCTTATTAAACCAGGTCTGGAAGCAGCGCTGACCTTGGTGTGACCTTGGTGTGACCTTGGCGTGACCTTGGCGTGACCTTGGCGTGACCTTGGTGTCTAAGCACAGCCCTTCTGCTGTTGGCTGTGGGATTATTTGCTCCACAGATGGTCCGGTGACACAAGCTGCGGTTCCTGTTATGTTTTTCAGAAAGTGGCGTGTTGGGACGAAGCTTGGTGTCTAAAGCGTTCAGAGAAACCTGGACTCCCTGATCCAGGTCTACTCTCCTTCACGCCCTCTTCGCTCTGCATGTGAGAGACGCCTGGAGCCTCCAGTCCAGCTCTGAACCTCCAGCCAGACTCTTCTCCTCTGTTGTTCCCACATGTTGGAACAAACTACCAGACTCTGGTTCTGCCGAGTCTCTTTCTACTTTCAAGAGACAATTGAAGACTCAACTGTTCAGAGAACACCTAGGGACCTAATCCGACCCCATCTTTGGGGAAGAATAGGTCAGGTGGTCTAAAACCCAGCACTTATGTACCACTGACTAAGTTGACACAAAAAAAAAAAAGGGGGGGGGGGGGGGGGGGGGGGGTAGTGGCTCCTCTTCTGCAAATTGATGGCAACTCCATTGACCAATCGCACTGGAAGCGTTTACTAATGGTTTCTTTCTTTCTTATGTCTGTTTTCTTGCTTGTGTTGTACGTCGCTTTGGACTAAAGCGTCTGCTAAATGAAATTGTAGAATTGTAGAAACACTTCACGAGGATTCTTCATTTGTCAGGAAACTCTGAAATCAGTTCTAGAAGGAAATGAAGGACGAACCATTTCCCTCCATCCTGTTGTTCTCATGTTGTGTTTGTGTTCTATGAACAGCAGTCAGTAAAGCTCGTACCGCGGCAGCCTCCAGCTGAAAACCTCACTGAAATGAAAATAAGCATCAGTCCAGAACGATGCTTCGGTGGAACAAAGCGGCAGCCCGTCCAGCTGAAGCTTTCACGCCAAGTGTTCAGTGGACCGTTGTCTTTAGCTCAGTCTGATCCTCTCCAGAGTGATCTGAAGATGGATTCCTGACTTTTCAAAGTGAAACACCAACACATCATGAAAAGAAAACCAGAGGGAAAGAGCAAAGAAAGGACTGACTAACTCTAAACGTATGTTTCTGTAAATCCCACCCAGGTCTTCTGTCTGGAACTAGACCTGGCCTGCCACCGACTTCATGGCTGAAAAACCAGCAGGGAAATCAGTAGTCCAAAAAGGTTCATTGGTCTTCCAAGTTATAATCCAAAACAAAGGTTCATTTCAAAAGACCAGGGAGGTATTTTGTTATTTACCTGACAGTTTCGGCAGCTGTCAGCTGTCTTCTTCAGAGAGTCATGTGATGTTGTGGTGCCCCCGAGACAGTGAACCGGGATGAGGGGGCCTTTTTGCTTTCACACACCTGGGATGCTGTACTCAAGAAGTCGGACTGCAGATGGCGCTGTTCTCCCGCTTCCACCAGTGGGAGAATAGCGCCAAAACCTGTATAAATCAGCTGACAAGATACGTCACCACAACATCACGTGACTCTCTGAAGAAGACAGCTGACAGCTGCCGAAACTGTCAGGTAAATAACAAAATACCTCCCTGGTCTTTTGAAATGAACCTTTGTTTTGGTTTGCAGCAGGGAAATCCTTCACCGTTTACAGGAAGTAAAACAAGCTGCATACGTAACGCACGCGCCGTGATCATTCAGTCAATCAGTCAGTCAGTGGGTGAAGCGCAGACTGACCCTGGAGTGAAGCCATGTGGGCGCGGTGAAGGACGGCTGGCTGTGTCCACAGCGTCCTCCTGTCAGGGACATCCGGCCCGCCTCCGTCAGAGAGTGACGGACAGGATCCACACCTCCAGCCGGCTGCAGGTAGAAGGTGTCACTGGAATTCAAGGAGATCAGACCCCTGATGGACACCGGAGACAGAAGAAACCGAGGTGAGGAGCCAGGTCTGAGCAGAGCACAGAGACAGGATCACGTCTCTCCTGAAACAAGTCAGTCACGTCTTCACTTGATGTCTGTCTGAAGGACACAGAGAGACAAATGAAGCGGCTGTGAAACCAAAAGCGAATGAAAGGATTTCTACAGCGCCATAAAGTCTTTTCAGCAGTTTGATTGGGAAAATCATCTGAAGACAGAATCCAAGGTTAGACGTGTTGAATGAAGCATCATCAACGTTCTTGGAAACAAGAAACAGGATGGGGAAGACAAGGAGTACAAATTCTTTCTGGTTGTCATCGAATCATAACAACAGAGTTTAGCAGGGAAAACTGCCGACTGGCAGGATATTCATTTGTTTCATTTTAGTAAATCTGATGAAACTAGTTTTATTTCTCCGAAAAACTGCTGCTGTTCAACAGCTGGCTATCTGATGGTAAACCAACATTTGGGTTTATATTGCACCACATGTGGCATTAGTCAGTATTGAAGGTCACATTTCAGTCAATACTGAACTGCCGTGGTTATCACACAAACAATACAATAAAGAGGAAGAAGCATGCTGACATGGCAGAAAAGCAGTTACTTCCCCAGCGAGAATCCATGTGTGTGTGTGACCATGCTTTGGGAAGTCACTGTGTTTTACCGAGATGGTAGAAAGAGCTGTACCTGAGTCCTGCACATGTGCTCAGAGCGATCCAGGACTCCGGATGTCCTCTCACATGGCCGTGGTAGAAGCAGTGATCCTGAAAGGAGAAACCCGTTCAGCCAATACGTCACATTTCATTTGGACTCTGACACCACTAATGATCATCACTCTGAGCAGCCAGAGGCTGATCAGATGCTCCCACTGATCAGAACAAAGCTCATTACCAGGTCAAGATCAGCTGAAGACCAGCCGGCATGATGGGAATCATGTCCTTCCTCCAGCAGAGGACAACCAGCCACACATCTGGAAACACTTCCTTGCTCCACAGACTGAGGTGGAAGACCTCGTTAGTCTGGTGGTCTGGGTGAAGGCCTGCAGACCACCCTCTCTGGACAGCATTTTATTTCTGAACAGGTTCACTGCTGAGACTGAGATCATTTCAGGGCATGAGTTCATGTTCATCTAAAACGTACAAAAACGAGACACTCCAGCAGCGGTTTTCAAAGTGGGGGCCGCGGATCCCTGGGGGGCCACCAGGGGGCGCCTCAGAAAATTGGAGGGAAGGCAAAAAAAACAAAAACAAAAACAACCATAGAATGTAATTATTTTGGGATTTCCTCCACTGCGGTGGGATGAATAAAGGAGAAGCCTACATTTTATTGTTAGTAGTAGTTGTGTGATCATTATCAGTATGTAAATGCAGCTTGTGGCTGCTGCATGCAGGGCTTTCTGCTCGATGGGAGCGCTCTCTCCTCTGATCTTCCCGGTCGTTGCCGCTGTTCCCCCCCCCCCCCCCCCCCCCCCCCCCATCGGTTCCAGTCCAATACGTTTCACTCAGTATCTTAATGTACTGAATCAGGATGCAGGGGCGTGGCCGGTACTGCAGGAGCAGGACAGACTGCTGCTTTTCCCCAAACAAATATGCTGTGGTCCAAAAAGCTCCAGGAGGGAGACCCAGAAATGTTCCCACTGCCCAGAGCTGCTGTCGTGATGATCTGAGCTCCATCTGCCCATCGATCGCGTCCCACCTGGACCAGCTCCAAGTGGATTTAAAAACTTGTCCCCACTTTGAAAACAGACATTTAAACTGGGTTAGGAGCCCTTTGCCCCCAGAGTTGGTTGCAGTCTGGATCTGAAGCCACAGGAGGAGTGGAGGCTGCTCCCCTGCCGGACGGCTGGCTCCGGGTCACAGAGGAGTTTCCCACCATGGCTGACAGGTGAAATGTGAAAGTTCAGATGCTCTGACAGCAGAAGCTCTGATACCGGGAGGGAAACTCCAGCCCTACAGCTTCCAGCAATACTGAAGCTGCTTGAAACCTTCTGTGGGATTCATAATCCATAGTTTCCTTTATTCCAGGAGCACAGTGGAGCTTTCGGTCCACAGATGAGAGGTGGGAGCATGCATTCATGGACTACGTGGAGAAAACTCACCACATTTTCTCTCAATCCTGATTTGAGCTATAGAGCTGGTAAAAAGATTCATTTTGAATTTCTTTTGGCTTTTTATGTGATTGGTCTTTAAGTTGACGCTCTGAGCCCGAGTTTAATTCTTACCGTCTGGCTGTGGTTGCTCACGGTCACCTGCTGCCCATCGGCTGTGTAGAAGACCTCTGTGAAGTCCGGAGACAACAGCTCACTACAACACAGGAAGGAGGGAGGGAAACAGGATTTCAGCATTCTGAAGTCAAACCAGCTTACTGAATTAAACTGTCAGCAAGTGTAAGGACGAACAGAGCAGGAGAAAAAAACAGCTTCTGACACCAAGAACCAGACGAGTCTTTTTCAACAAACAGAACCTTCCTTCTGATTCTGGAACAGTTTTAGTAAAATGAAGTTTAAACTGAACACAAAGAGCCGTGATCCAGTAAACTATTAAACTACAGACCGTCAGTCAGAGCAGTGATCCAGTGTAAACTACAGTCAGTCAGAGCTGGGATCCAGTGTAAACTACAGTCAGTCAGAGCAGTGATCCAGTGTAAACTACAGTCAGTCAGAGCAGTGATCCAGTGTAAACTACAGTCGGTCAGAGCAGTGATCCAGTGTAAACTACAGTCAGTCAGAGCAGTGATCCAGTGTAAACTACAGTCAGTCAGAGCAGTGATCCAGTGTAAACTACAGTCAGAGCAGTGATCCAGTGTAAACTACAGACAGTCAGAGCAGTGATCCAGTGTAAACTACAGTCAGTCAGAGCTGGGATCCAGTGTAAACTACAGTCAGTCAGAGCAGTGATCCAGTGTAAACTACAGACAGTCAGAGCAGTGATCCAGTGTAAACTACAGTCAGTCAGAGCAGTGATCCAGTGTAAACTACAGTCAGTCAGAGCAGTGATCCAGTGTAAACTACAGTCGGTCAGAGCAGTGATCCAGTGTAAACTACAGTCAGTCAGAGCAGTGATCCAGTGTAAACTACAGTCAGTCAGAGCAGTGATCCAGTGTAAACTACAGTCAGAGCAGTGATCCAGTGTAAACTACAGACAGTCAGAGCAGTGATCCAGTGTAAACTACAGTCAGTCAGAGCTGGGATCCAGTGTAAACTACAGTCAGTCAGAGCAGTGATCCAGTGTAAACTACAGTCAGAGCAGTGATCCAGTGTAAACTACAGACAGTCAGAGCAGTGATCCAGTGTAAACTACAGACAGTCAGAGCAGTGATCCAGTGTAAACTACAGACTGTCAATCAGAGCAGTGATCCAGTGTAAGCTACAGTCGGTCAGAGCAGTGATCCAGTGTAAACTACAGTCAGAGCAGTGATCCAGTGTAAACTACAGTCAGAGCAGTGATCCAGTGTAAACTACAGTCAGTCAGAGCAGTGATCCAGTGTAAACTACAGTCAGTCAGTCAAATCCTGCTCTTCCAGCCCCAGGGCCACACTGACAATCTGCAAGGAGAACAAATTCTGTGTCATGAATGAAATTTACAATGTGTGTACACACAAAAAAATCTCTAATTATCAAATGTGTGTATCCCTGTCGTACCTCACCAGTCAGTAATCAGTGTTAATAAATCCCACCTGCTCTCCATGATGGAGAACTTTCAGGATCATTTTCCTTCAGAAACGGCTGAAATTAACCAGATATGGAAACAACACACCTCTTCATTAAAATTCATTTTCTCCTCATCTTTCAGCGTCATGGCAAAGAGGAGAATGAGAGCCGTTCTCAAACTGAAACACTGTCTGCTGGGCGAAGCAAGCCAGAAAACATTCTGTGGTACCCTGAATGTTAGGAAAACCAACAAAAGGAGGCATTCTGCCTGATAATTTAACCAGAAGTAATGATCAGAGGATTCATACAAGGAAAAAACATGGTTTGACATTAAAGTCCATGTCAGAAATCCCAGAGTGGATCTGGGGGGGCTTCGGTTCTTTTGTCTCTGCTTCCAGATATTGTTCCTTTTTTTATATATATATATATCTGGGAGGGGCGGTGGCACAACTTATGTACAAATTCACAATACAAAACAGTGTTGTCGACGCTCCACAAGCAACCAAGAACAATCCCAAACCTCAATCTAGACAACACCAAAACAGAGCCGACAACCAACACAGAAACTGACAGAACCATATATATACACACATACATACATATACGCTCCTTCCCTGCAGAGCACATCGTCCCTCTAAACTTCTAGGAGTATTTAACATGTACTCTAAGTAGCCGTCAGCTTCTTCCACCCGGAACGACGGTTCCTATCTAGCTGATGCTGTGTCTGACCTGCTCTGACTGCCTTCATGCTTTCTGCTGGTAGGTTCACTATTCTACATCCAGACGATGTGCGTACGTACGCCTGCTCAGAGCTGTGCTTAAACTTACACACATTTAGCAGAACAAGTACAAGTTGATGATTCCCACACTCATAAACGAGGCTCCAGGACTGTTGGCCATGTCTATGTGATCTGGCACACGGCCAAGTCCACCTTTATCCTCAGAAATGCAGTGTATTGCTTCTGATGATACCTGCAGCGGGGGCGGTGCAGCCCATGACTATGGAGGTCTCTGATAATACTGGATATCTTTCTGTGAAAGTTTTTGGACCCACGTGTGTGTGTAGTGTGTTCTGAGGCCGGCAGGACGGTGCAACACACCACATCCAGCAGCACACACCACGTCAAGAACACATGAACGTCTCTGCATGACTCACAATCTCATACAACAGCAGTGTGTCACCAGGAGGTCTGGTGCTCTCACGAAGACAGGAGGAAGCAGTGTTGAAGCGCTGAAGCCCGTCACGAGGACACAGCCCACCGTCCAGGAGAAGAGCGGGCTTTGTCAGCAGGCCTCACTGACTCAGCCTCGGGGCTGCTGGGAAGAATCGAGGAATAAAAATCCAAGGCTGAATATCCTCCATTGTACCGAGGAAGCACAGGCTGAAGGCTGGACGCAGATCTGACTCAGCTCTGAGAGGCACAAGTCTGCCAGGTCACCAACTACACCAAGGAACCCTTCCTCCAGGGCCACATCAGAGCAAATGTGATCTGGGATCTCTGGGGATGGGATCTCTGGGGCTGGGATCTGGGATCTCTGGGGCTGGGATCTGTGGAGCTGTGATCTGTGGAGCTGTGATCTGTGGAGCTGTGATCTGTGGAGCTGTGATCTGTGGAGCTGTGATCTGTGGAGCTGGGATCTGTGGAGCTGTGATCTGTGGAGCTGTGATCAGGCCTTCGATCTGCACATGCTCGCCTACAGGAGGAGGAGTCACGCCCTCCTCCTGTGTTGCTCAGTATCCATGGTGATGTCCTGGCTATCAGAAGGGATCTTCTGCTTCACGGACCTCTGGATGCATCACGTGGATCACATCCACTTACAGATCAACTGTCACACCTCTCACGTGAAAAGCTGGAGATTTCATTAACGCTCTCAGTCCAAACAAAGCACCCCGGTTCAGCAACAAGGACACCGATCTGTCACAGAGGCCCCAGTGATCCAGGCCTCAGATCACCTCGGATCACCTCAGGGACCTTTTGGGAAAGTGTGTCGAGGCTGCCCTGAACTCGGATCCGGACCTGACTGCTGACCTCTGGTCCCCTTGACTCCCGTCCCCTCTTGTCTCTTGAGCAAGCGGCCGTTCCAGCGGGAGCAGAGGGGTGTGCTGGTGGAGGGGTGAGCAGTGAGAAGCAGCAGACGCACACAGACAGAGGTGGGTTGTCTGGAGTTTCTGCTTGCCGATTTTAAAATAGATTTTTTTTTTCCCATCTTAGATTAGCCGTTTATGAAAGGGCTTTTTGTCTTGTATTGTATTGTTTTTGCAAATGAAGATATCCTAATATAAACTGTATTTTAAGAAGACTGGGTTTTAAGAAAACTACTTTTTTATGCTGATTTTTTTGCTTATTTTATAGACAGTCAAAGCTTTAGAAAAGAAAGTTCAAACATTTAGAAAAACACAGTGAGACGTGATGTGTAATTTTTGGGGAAATACGGCTCCTGATATCGGTTTCAGACATCATCAGACGTTTTCACATGGTCTGGTGTAAAAGGGAAAGAACTGTAATTTAAGTCAAATCGTCACAAAAAAAAAAAAAAAAAAAATCATAAAAAAAATGTAATGGGGAAAGAAACACATTGTCCCACAAAGTCAGGTCTCTGCTTGATTTGTCTTTTCACAAAAAGCTTGTTATCTCCTTTTCTACTCAGAGTGCAGAGTGAAACTTATCTACTACTGGCTTCTACTAAAGAACTGAAGAAGGGAGAAACGATTCTTTTTCCAGATGAAAGAAGAGAGTTTACTTGTCATAAAAATCAACATTCTACGGCCCTTCAAAAATCTGTGATCCGCAGTTTTAGTTGATTCACTCAGGATTTCACCTCCCGCCTTCATGAGAACTGCTTCAATGTCCCAGAGCCAGTTAGAGACGTGGAGTCCGGTGGACGCTGGGGGGGGGACACATGGAGACAGCAGCAGGTCCGGAAGCCATCGAGCTGAAGGAGGCCTTTCGGTGCCCAGAGGGCAGGTACCGGCGATCCGGGGCTGACAGATGGTTGAGGAATCAAAGTTCCAAGCTGGCCTCATTAGGTTCTCAAGCACCACCCGGTAGTCCAGGAGGAGTCAGAAGTGTGAAGATGCCGACAAGGCAGGTCATCCTGTGACCTTCAGTGACAATATCCTCTGGAGGTAGAAGGAACCGCTTGAGGATCTCCAGAACCCGGAGAACATACCGGGTCTCCCGAGGAGGTGGAGCTTACAGCTCCTGGGCTCACCTCATCCATTCTCCTGGTGGAGGCTCCGGCCCAGCATGCCTTAAGGCAGGCCCAGCGCTGGAGGAGGCGGGCCTGGTGTGCTACCGGCCGCTGCCGGTTGGTGGAAAAGACTTCTGCTGGACGGATTTCATGGTGTGTATGGACCACGGTGAGGAGGGCTGTGTTGGTCTGAGGGATGAGGAGGAGCGGGGCTCTTTCATCAGCACAACTCATCCATTCATCAACACACTTTCTCCATCACACAAAAGTAATTTTGAAGCCCACCGAGCAGGCCTGTCAGACAGCAGATCCTTACTGAGCCTTGTTCAGCCTCGTAACGATGCAAGCAGCACGGATACACCCACTAGTCCCAGACAGTCGTTTAGCCGGGACGCTTTCAGTCCATTTCAGCTCCTGTGGCTGTGTTCGGCCTGAAGGCGTGAGGATACTGACATCTAAAAGTAAAATGACAAAAAGCTAAGCTTACAAATCAGCCGTTCAATCCACTGTCTTTACTTCTTTTCAAGTCATTTTAATGTTAGTAATTCTTTCAAATATTTACAGCCCTTTATTCTCCAGTCGATGATTAGCACAGTGATGTTGAAGGATTCATGTCTTTATTCATCAGTGCAGTCCTGCTCACAGGGCCTGAGTTGAAAAAAGTCCATTGATTGATGAGGTACACCTGCTCAAACGCCTCAGAAAAGCATCCAGTCTCCGGAGCGTTTCTGCGTTCAGCCATGATGAAGATGAGCAGATGAAGGTCAAACTGACCACGAGAATGTTGGAGAAATGACGTTTAAGAGGCTTTGGACCTTCATGGTTGTTGGTCTGAGTTAAAGGACCTGTATCCTGCTTCTTTAGCTCGTCCAAACCCTATTATAGGCATTAACGTGGTAAGAGTTTATTTTTGGTGCTAAGTTAAAGTCATTTTGTGTGAAATTGGGGGGTTAATTCTGAAATCCAGAAGAGAAAACGCTCTGTTTCACTGAAAATCCCGCCTCTCCCCCTGTGGACTTTGACTGACAGCTACTTCAACCAATCAGCGCTTCAAAATGCGTTAGCTTCTCTAAGGGTTAGCTTTAGCGCTTTAGCTTTAGCTTCTCTACACACAAAGACACACGAAAACGTCTTTTCCTGTTAGAAACTCACCAAGCGCAGACCCCTCAGACCCCTCAGACCCTCCAGACCCTCCAGACTCTTCAGACCCTCCAGACCCTCCAGACCCTCCAGACTCTTCAGACCCTTCAGACCCTCCAGACCCTCCAGACCCTCCAGACCCTTCAGACCCTCCAGACCCTCCAGACCCTCCAGACCCTTCAGACTCTTGCTCTTGCTTGACTGTTGCTTTCAGATGATGGTTAAAGTTTATTGCCGTAATCGGAGATACAAAAAGCAGCAACGCTGATTGCCGAGGGCCTGGGGGGGGTGGGGGGGGGGTCTCCTCAGTGGAAAATGGAATCAGCTGCTGCTGGTCAGAGGAGAGTGGGGTGTTGTCTGTGCGGGGGTGGGGGGGTGGGAGAAGAGTGGTGGGAGGAGTTCAGCTTTGTGACGTACTCAGGTTTGAAGAGTTTCAAACGAGCTGTTTTCTCCCTGAAGGGAGGGGCTGCTGTAGAGAGCAGCAGACTGAAGAGATTACTCAGACATGTGGATGAAGGCAAATAACATTTTGGGGGTGGTTTTGAAGGGAAATCAACTTTGTGGCATGCTGAAAACCTTAAAAAAGTGGATTTTGCATGATATAGGTGCTTTAAAGATCACTTGTTTTGGCTCTTGATAAGATCCACTTTTTCAGATTTGAGTATCGGCCGAATCCAATACTTTAATCAATCTGAAATTTATGTTTCTAATACTACATTACAAATATAGAATAAAACTTAATCAATTTTCATTTTGAAATTTATAATTACATTTCTGTTAGGATGCATTGACATTTATTTTGAAAAATGTTTCACTTCCTTCCTGTGCTTAACTCTGTCACTGTTTCTTTTAGGGCTGGGCACGTTACCGCGTGAATAATGCCTTAACGCACTGCTTCCTTAATGCCGACAAATATTTTCATCAGGCGTTAACCCACCACCCAAAATAAAAAAAATTCCCTTCAACTCACAGTCTGACTTAATAAAGGTCAGTATGAGGCACAATTTGGCGTGACTGAATTTAGGCTGTCTTCTCTGTCTGAGGGTCGGAGACAGAGGGAAGTTTGAGGAAGTGGCCTCATAAGAAACTTCCGTTTGTCATCTGCTCTGTTCTTGGTGGTGTGTGTGTGTGTGTGTGTGTGTGTGTGTATGTGTGTGTGTTGGGGGTTCGGGGGTGGTAATCTTGGTAAAGACTTGGTATTTTAACTTTTTAAGTTATTATGAATCATATTTGATGAATTGTAAAATTATTGTTAAATTATGCTTTTTGCAAAATTCTTGCAATAAAAAACAAGGTCCCTGTCCCCGGCTGGGGGCAGGATGATCATACAGAGTACTTCTGAATTCATTATTGTATTATGCGCATAATGCGATTAATCGCGATTAATTAAAAAGTATGCGATTAATCGTGATTAACAAATTTAATCGTTGCCCAGCAGTAGTTTCTGAGTGTAAATGCATCATTAAGGCCTGTCCTACACTGTCCTGCCGCTCTGCAGACACATGATGCAGCTTTCAGCCGGCCTGTGGTGTAAAACCGGTTGTGGAGCGACGGACGGAGGCTGAAGTCTGGGACCACCTCATGACGGCAGTAGACGGCAGCTGAAGTTGTTAAAAATCAGTGAGGTATTCGGCTGGATTAAACTATACCAATCAATCAAAAATCACTCATTTGATCTGATATCGACCGATCCGACTGGGACATCCCCAGCTTGAGTTTTTGGCAGACTGCTGATCTACTGGGATTCTACAACAGACATCTCCAGGGTTTCCAGAGAACAGTCAGAACAGAAAATCTCCAGTGGACATAGGGTCTCTGGACACAACGGCGTTTGGATGCTCAAGAAATAAGGAGAATGGACAGACTGGAGACGACAGAAAGACCAATGGAAACCCCACAATCCCTGGTTCCAGTCTGCAGTGTGCAGAAAGGCACCTGACAGCTTTTTCAACGGGGTGAAGCTTGAAGCTGCCAGAAGATCACAACGGGCGCCCTGCTGGCAGCTGAGCGCCTCAGCTTCCAGTTCACTCAGGACCACCAAACAGGACCACCAAACAGGACCACCAAACAGGACCACCAAACAGGACCACCAAACACCAAACAGGACCACCAAACAGGACCATCAAACAGGACCATCAAACAGGACCACCAAACAGGACCACCAAAGAGGACCACCAAACAGGACCACCAAACAGGACCACCAAACAGGACCACCAAACAGGACCACCAAACAGGACCACCAAACACCAAACAGGACCACCAAACAGGACCACCAAACAGGACCATCAAACAGGACCACCAAACACCAAACAGGACCACCAAACAGGACCATCAAACAGGACCACCAAACACCAAACAGGACCACCAAACAGGACCACCAAACAGGGCCACCAAACACCAAACAGGACCACCAAACGGGACCACCAAACAGGACCATCAAACAGGACCATCAAACAGGACCACCAAACAGGACCACCAAACAGGACCACCAAACACCAAACAGGACCACCAAACAGGACCACCAAACAGGACCATCAAACAGGACCACCAAACACCAAACAGGACCACCAAACAGGACCACCAAACAGGGCCACCAAACACCAAACAGGACCACCAAACGGGACCACCAAACAGGACCATCAAACAGGACCATCAAACAGGACCACCAAACAGGACCACCAAACAGGACCACCAAACACCAAAGAGGACCACCAAACAGGACCACCAAACAGGACCACCAAACAGGACCACCAAAGAGGACCACCAAACAGGACCACCAAACAGGACCACCAAACAGGACCATCAAACAGGACCATCAAACAGGACCACCAAACGGGACCACCAAACAGGACCACCAAACACCAAACAGGACCACCAAACAGGACCATCAAACAGGACCACCAAACAGGACCACCAAACACCAAACAGGACCACCAAACAGGACCATCAAACAGGACCACCAACAGGACCACCAAACAGGACCACCAAACACCAAACAGGACCACCAAACAGGACCACCAAACAGGACCACCAAACAGGACCACCAAACACCAAACAGGACCACCAAACAGGACCACCAAACAGGACCACCAAACAGGACCACCAAACACCAAACAGGACCACCAAACAGGACCATCAAACAGGACCATCAAACAGGACCATCAAACAGGACCACCAAACAGGACCACCAAAGAGGACCACCAAACAGGACCACCAAACAGGACCACCAAACAGGACCACCAAAGAGGACCACCAAACAGGACCACCAAACAGGACCACCAAACAGGACCACCAAACAGGACCATCAAACAGGACCACCAAACAGGACCACCAAACAGGACCACCAAACAGGACCACCAAACAGGACCACCAAACGGGAGCCTGGAGCCTTGTAGGTGTGATGAGTCTCTGTTTCTGTTCCCACATGGAGGATGGGGCTTGCGGCGTTGAGCCTTGACCTTTCTGACCTCGGTGTAGCCCTCCAGCAGCTGAAACCCTCTCAGTACTTCCGTTCTGTTCTGTTTCCGGGCGTTTTGGTATCACTTCCTCTTTCCACTTCTGCTTTCATAAGCAGTGTTTCTCAGCTTCGGCTTTTCTCACCATTTTGTTGTCAGTTTTTCTGTTCAAGCTTTAGAGTGATAACCGATACTAAAACATAGTAAAACAGAGGTGTGTTTTAAAGATATTACTCATCCTTCAATCCCTCCATCGTCTGTAGCTGCCATCCAAGGCTAATCAGTAGTGGATAATCCCCAGGCGTTTCTCTGGGTCCTTCTCAGGAAAGCATCCCAGCGGTGAAGGCTATCACTACGATGCACGCTTGTGGATGTCCATGTCTAACTAATGGTTGCTGGAGTGAATCCCAGCTGACTAGAAGCCAATAAAAGGTACAGGGCAGTGGTGCTGGAAACAGACGAGACAAGGATGAGTACTTTCCTACTACAGGAAAGCAGAGCGATGAGGTGAGTAACATGATGAGAAACAGACACGTGAACTAATGTCCCACTGCAGCTAGCAGGTCCACCCGCTAACGGCTTTTTTTTTCTTCTTTCTTTTAAGACTCCTTTTCCACTGCATGCAGATGCGGGTCTAGCCGCCTGCTGGCGAGCCGCGACGCTGCGTTTTCCCACACTGATGGTGTCCCACGTTGATGACATCATCAGCGCGACGGAGCAAAACGAAAGTAAACAATACAGTGTGCGCTGTGTCCAGAAACAACAACTAGCGCGCTAACGTAGCCGCGCTGCGTCGACGTCATCATGTAAGTTCTCGGATGTGTCCCTCCCACTAAAAGTTTGCCGGGTCACAAACTGACCCGGCAAATTCCCGGGTCGAAATGCCGGGTCAAACCCTTTCCCACTGCCAGGAGGAGCCCATTGTTAGCGGGTTTAAACGGGTTTTTTGGCCAGTGGGAAAGGGGTTAGACACACAGGACCACCTGGAGGAGCCCACCGGGAACAGGAGGGGTCACGGGGTCACAACACAAAGCAAGAACTGTGCAGAAATAAAGAAGGCACAACAACAAACAGTCCTCGTGACACACGGCCTGTGGTTTGGTCTGTTTGGAGGGAACAAGCAGCAGTGAGGAGCGAATGGGCTTTGTGGCTTTGTTACGTTTTACTCATGTTTTTTCATGAGAAGAAAAAGAGGACAGAGTGTTTGAGTGAAGTAACTGAGCAGATGGAGATCCTACTCAAAGAATCAGCTGGAGGGGCTCTGAAAACAAGCAATCAATGGAAAATGATAACCCCAAAAAGAAGAGAGTGCCAGGAGAAAAGACGATCTGCAGGTCATGTGTTCATAATAGTAACACGTTTTACTGAGTGTCTGTCAGGTCAGCCCAGGCCACTGGACAAACAACAGACACAGTCCAAGGCAGGATGAAACAGACCGCTGAAACGCCCAGACGACCAGAAACGGAACTCACCAGAGAACATTAGCTCTTCTGGTAAGTGGATGATCCACAATGGCTATTCTGAACCACATTCATGTAAATAAGCATGAACAATTCAATTTACTGTTTGAATGAGCCCTTAAAATACCATGAAGCCAAGAGAGAAGGAGGCCATTACATGTTCTGTAGTGTAAGTACAGGAAGCATCACTGTAATGAGATTGTGGGAAAAGAGCGGCCTCCTCTCCTTCTTCGGTGGAAAAGTGGTGACGTGTCCCTCAAACATGGTGCTGGTTTCTGGCCCTGGTCCAACCCTGTCCCAGAGGAGGAGTCCAGATCAAATCAACCCAGATTCCAGGAACATTCGCTGTAAACTCTGTCTCTGACCTACATTTGCTGCTCCCAGCCAAACTGGTGAGCCCTGCTGAGGTTTAGATAAACACTCAGATAGTCCGCCCCTCCTCCAGACTCAGATCCACCTGATCTGGGATGAAAACTAACACGGCTCACAGACTGGCTGTTTTGTTTTACAATTTCATTTAGCAGACGCTTTTGTCCAAAGCGAGGTACAACACTGCTGTGGCGAGGTCCACCCTGCGCCGGTCGCCAGTCTAACACAGAGGGACCTACAGCCAGCCACACCGAGGAGCAATGCAGGGTGACCAGTTCACCTGACAGCGGGAGGAAGCCGGAGTACCCGCAGGGAACCCACGCACACATGGGGAGAACATGCAAACTCCACACAGAAAGGCCCCGAGCCCCGGCCGGCACTTAAACCAAGGACCGTCTTCCTGTGAGGCAAGAGCGCCAATCCACTGCACCACCGTGCAGCCGGTGTTTTAGCTCAGACTAGCATGATGGGGGACGAACAACAGAGTGTCCATGTTCATGTGAGGCTGCTGCAACGTGAAGAGGAGCTGGATGTTCTGGTTATCAAACGTCCAGGATGTTCTGACTGGTTATCAAACATCCCAGATGTTCTGACTGGTTATACAACATCCCAGATGTTCTAACCGGTTATCAAACATCCCAGATGTTCTGGTTATCAAACATCCCAGATGTTCTGACTGGTTATCAAACATCCCAGATGTTCTGGTTATCAAACATCCCAGATGTTCTAACTGGTTATACAACATCCCAGATGTTCTGACTGGTTATACAACATCCCAGATGTTCTAACCGGTTATCAAACATCCCAGATGTTCTGGTTATCAAACATCCCAGATGTTCTGACTGGTTATCAAACATCCCAGATGTTCTGGTTATCAAACATCCCAGATGTTCTGGTTATCAAACATCCCAGATGTTCTGCTATCACAGATGTTGGTAGGTGTGCTCCACCTCCACACTGTCCCCTTGGACGGCCCCCGGCTCCGGGTGCCGCCTGGCTCTTCTGAAATCCATCACCATCTCCTTGGCGGTGCTCAGAGCAGCTTGGAGTCGCTCCATGTGACCAAGTCCTGGATCAGTTGTGTGTGTGTGTGTGTGTGTGTGTGTGTGTGTGTGTGTGTATGTGTGTGTGTGAGGGGGGGTTCTCTTCTGTGCTAGGGACAGCTTGTGGGCGTAAGCGGGTGGGGGCTGCTGTGTTCAGTGGTGTGAATGGGTTGGGCTGATCAGACCTATTGAAGAACTGGTTTAACTGGTGTGCTACTCCCACATCCCCCCATAGGGGCAGACAGAGGAGATGGAGCACATGGAGGAGGAAGCAGACGGAGGAAGCAGACGGAGGAAGCAGACGGAGGAAGCAGATGGAGGAAGCTGACGGTGGAAGCTGACGGAGTAGGAAGCAGATGGAGGAAGCAGACGGAGGAAGCAGATGGAGGAGGAAGGAGACGGAGGAAGCTGATGGAGGAAGCAGACGGAGGAAGCAGACGGAGGAAGCTGACGGTGGAAGCTGACGGAGTAGGAAGCAGATGGAGGAAGCAGAAGGAGGAAGCAGATGGAGGAAGCAGACGGAGGAAGCAGATGGAGAAGGAAGCAGATGGAGGAAGCAGATGGAAGAAGCAGACGGAGGAAGCAGACGGAGGAGGAAGCAGATGCAGTAAGCAGATGGAGGAGGAAGCAAACGGAGGAAGCAGATAGAGGAACCAGACGGAGGAAGCAGACGGAGGAAGCAGATGGAGGAGGAAGCAGACGGAGGAAGCAGACGAGGAAGCAGATGGAGGAAGCAGATGGAGGATGAAGCAGATGGAGGAAGCAGACGGAGGAAGCAGATGGAGGAAGCAGATGGAAGAAGCAGACGGAGGAAGCAGATGGAGGAAGCAGATGGAGGAAGCAGATGGAGTAAGCAGATGGAGGAGGAAGTAGACGGAGGAAGCAGATGGAGGAGGAAGCAGATGGAGGAAGCAGATGGAGGAAGCAGATGGAGGAGGAAGTAGACGGAGGAAGCAGATGGAGGAGGAAGTAGACGGAGGAAGCTGATGGAGGAAGCAGACGGAGGAGGAAGCAGATGGAGGAACCAGACGGAGGAAGCAGATGGAGGAAGCAGACGGAGGAAGCAGATGGAGGAAGCAGACGGAGGAAGCAGATGGAGGAGGAAGCAGACGGAGGAAGCAGATGGAGGAGGAAGCAGATGGAGGAAGCAGATGGGGGAAGCAGACGAGGAAGCAGATGGAGGATGAAGCAGATGGAGGAAGCAGATGGAGGAGGAAGCAGATGGAGGAAGCAGATGGAGGAGGAAGCAGATGGAGGAGGAAGCAGATGGAGGAAGCAGATGGAGGAGGAAGCAGATGGAGGAGGAAGCAGATGGAGGAAGCAGATGGAGGAGGAAGTAGACGGAGGAAGCAGATGGAGGAAGCAGATGGAGGAGGAAGTAGACGGAGGAAGCAGATGGAGGAAGCAGACGGAGGAAGCAGACAGAGGAACCAGACGGAGGAAGCAGATGGAGGAAGCAGACGGAGGAAGCAGATGGAGGAGGAAGCAGACGGAGGAAGCAGATGGAGGAGGAAGCAGACGGAGGAAGCAGATGGGGGAAGCAGATGGAGGAAGCAGATGGAGGAAGCAGATGGAGGAAGGAGACGGAGGAAGAAGACGGAGGAAGCTGATGGAGGAAGCAGACGGAGGAAGAAGATGGAGGAGGAAGCAGATGGAGGAAGCACACAGAGGAAGCAGATGGATGAAGCAGACGGAGGAAGCCGACGGAGGAAGCAGATGGAGGAAGCACACAGAGGAAGCAGACAGAGGAAGCAGATGGAGGATGAAGCAGACGGAGGAAGCAGACGGAGGAAGCAGATGGAGGAAGCAGACGGAGGAGGAAGCAGATGGATGAAGCAGATGGAGGAGGAAGCAGACGGAGGAAGCAGATGGAGGAAGCAGACGGAGGAAGCAGATGGAGGAGGAAGCAGATGGAGGAATGAGGACACTTACTGGTTGTGATGCAGTTGCAGCAGAAGCTGCAGGTCGCTGGATGAGAGCAGGACTTCCCCTCGGGCCGGGTATTTCTCCTGAGGTTCAGAGGAAAGACACACCAGCTCAGACTGAAACCAAGCATCATCAGGATCTGAACGGCAACAGCCACATGCAGAAGGAATCAAACTATCGTCCAGACACTCCAGGCTGATCTGAAACAAACCTCCAGTCCAGACCTGACCCGCTGAAGGTCTGAACTCACAAAACACACGAGACTGATCAACCGAATCCTGTATCTTATCCTCCTTTAATTTTTTTTTGCTTGTGAGCAGGCTTGTGAATGCACGCACACACACATATATACAGAAATATCTCTCGATGATGGTTATACTGATAGAACATACAAGCTAATTCCTAATTATTCATTAATTGAAACGAGTAATCAAAACAGGTTTGTTACAATAACTCATGACAGATCCACAACACTGCTCATAAAAGTGCACTGTGAGAGGTGATGTGCATAGAAGTAACTGCAAAAATATACAGAAAAGGACCAAACTGTTTCTACAAACATGACAGTGACATCCAATAAAGAATTTATACAAATGAAAGTGTCTCTTCAGCAGACCCATGTAATGACAGTGTCACTGAAGCAGTTCAGGGTCCACACCGCCCGGTGGAGGCAGGCTGGCCTCTGACCATACCGACGATTTCTGAGGCGTGGCCTGTCCGGACTCCACAGCGCCCCCAGTGGTGCTGCTTCAGGGTACAGCTCAGGCTGTCCAACACTTCCACGCACTCAAGCTGTAGCATCGAGCAATCTACTCAACCTGGACGGCTTTGGGTGAGATGAAATCCTGAGGAGATTCCTGGTTTTGGTGAAAAGCTGCCTGGCGGCTCGGGGCAGAATCAGACTGAACAGGCCTGGCGGAGTGGACCGGACAGGAAGACGTCCAGAATGCGTCTCTCAGTCCGTCTCCCAGAGTCCCGCAGGAGCTCCTGGCGTTCTGGGTTTAATGGAGCTTCATCTGGGTGTGCTGTTTCTTTACAGAGCAGTGCAGTGCTGAGCTCCAGGCTCCTGTCTTCTTCTCTGGTGTGTTTCTATGGCAGAGTCTCAGCGCCGCCTCGAGGCCTGGAGTATGAACTACATCGTTGTCCTGTGGATGCAGACACTGAAGCCCCAAATGATTCGGATTCCAATAAAATGTAGGATCTAAGTTACTTTTATTCAACCAAAAAGTTTTTTTAATTTTATTTACCAGAAATGATAGCAGCATTTTCCAAACGTTAATAAGACGGCATACAAGAAGCACCTCTGTGGAAAAAATATTGTCTGCTTTCATTTACATTAGAACCACAAGTGTCATGTCCAGAGTTCTTCACACCTCCTCAGCAGCCAGTAGAGAACCTTCATTAGCTGTTACAGCAACCAGACTCTTCCTAGAACCACTGAGCAGCTGCTGCCATGTCTCATTTTCAGCAATCAGCTCCAACTCCTGTTTTCAACATGTCCTCCATTCAGTCCTCATAGCCTGTCCCTCTAAAGAGACACCTGTCTCCAGGGGACACTACCAGCTGGACTTTAGGGCGTCTCCTCTTTAGACCTGTGCTCAAAATGCGCCTGTATTGTTTTGTGACTGTTAAATAAAGAAGGTCTGTTTTTCATATGTTTCGTCTGTAGCTGGGCCCGGTAAACGGCGGAAACGTGCTGCGTTATCGCGAGACTCATCGCGTGAGAAAAAAAATCTGCCGTTAATCTCTGCTTTTCAAAGTTGGGTCTGGCAGCTGGTTTACACATGCAAGCTATGAAATTCACTTTGATATATTTTCAATCAATCAATCAATCAATGTATTTTTGTACAGCCCAGTATCACAACAACAGCTGCCTCAGAGGCTTCCAGATGTTACATTGGTTGGTAAAAATAAAAACAGTGAATAAGCATAATGTTAATATGTCAAATTCACAGTAACAAGACAAAACGAAGCAACCACCGCCTTAGACCCTCACATCCGGCAAGAACAAACTCCAGAAAGTGGTGGTAAAGACTTGGTATTGTAAGTCATTATAAATCAGATTTGGTGAATTTTAAGTTATTATTGTAAAATTATGCTTGTTGCAATATTCTTGCAAAAAAAAAAAAAGTGGCTGTCCCGGCTGGAGGCAGGATGATCATTACAGAGTACTTTTTAATTCATTATTGTATTTTGCGCATAATGCAATTAATCAAAGAAATACTATGTGATTAATCGCGATTAAGAAATTTAATCGCACTAGTTTTGTCATTTAGTTTTCGTAAAAGTAAAGTGGAAAACTCATCTGGTCTGGTCACAACCCCCACTTTCCGGTCCCCAGTCCGGCCTTCAGGAGGAGCTGCCGCTCTGGCCGTCTGCTGATTGGTCAGTGGTCTGGCATCAGTCAAGGCCAGCCAGCCATCCGCTTTATGCAATCTGCTGGTTTTTTTGTCGTCCCACACTAAGCTTTGGGGAAAGTGAGGGTGCAGCTCCAGAGCCTGGCCTCCCAGCGGGGTGGACGGTGCTGTCTTCGACCGCTGGGTCTTCCAAGCCGTCTCCACTCAGATCTAAGGAATCACTTCCTTCTATTTTAGTTGTACACTGAACATACGGTAAAATACAAAAGCCAGGCTTTAGTTTCAGTTCCCATTTATCCTGAGCTGAGCTCAAAGATTTAAGACTTCCTCCCTGTCCTCAAAAGGCATGTCTCTCTCAAACGTTCTAGAAAAATGTGTCTCAATGTGTGTTCGCTGACATTTCTGTTGGGCTGGGACCAAGCGTCCAGCTCTCCGGTGGCAGATCAATCTGCTGATCCTGCAGCAGGATTATTACCCAGTGAGCCTCAGGCGGGACACAACAACAGGACACTCTGGACTTCCCGGGTCCAGAAGACCAGGCTCCCCTCACACAGTGCAGCATTAGGCACGTTTACATGAGCCCGGGTAATCCACTTATGTGGCGGAGCGGATTGTAAATGCGTCACGTAAACGCCCCAGTGGATCCGCTTCACTCGGAGCGGATTGTATTTTGGAGCCGACTGTACGAGGTGGTGTACACCGATGGACAACCCGCTCCGTGTCTCATATAAACGCCGCCTGACAGCAGAGCGGATTAAACAGGATTATTTGTTCCGCCATGGGTTCCCTGGTACGTAGTGATGTGTGACGTGCGCAGTCAACGGGAAGCAGCACAGTCAAAAACAAGCAGAAGAACACGACGGTGGTTGAAAAACACTTTTTTAATAAAACAATATACGATTGTTTACAATGTAAACTGGGCCAACGTTATGGATTCTGGTCTGACCAAAACCACCTGAAACGGCTGAATGCCACAGGAGAGCAAAAAGAGCAAAACATTTAAATTAAAACGAAAAAAAGAACTATGACGAAAAAAGAGGCTAAAACAGAAAAGCCTTTAGCTTGTCCAGCTCAACGAGAGGCTCAACACGCTTTACGTCTTCAGATGAAGTTTACTGAGCGGCTCTGCTGCTGATGAGAGCTGCAGACCACTAAACACAGCAGGTCTGCAGAGAAGACAGCACACACTCAACGCTTCCACTTCCTGGAGGGCTCAGAGGAAAGCCCCACTCCATCGACACTCCTCTCCTCATCCAGCATGCTCCCTCTGTTCAACACCTCACCTTCTCAGACTATCCAGTCACCTCCTGGCTCAAAGAGCAGAGGAGCAAACTGAGGGAGGACCAGGCGGAGCAGGACCTCCTGAAACAGCACGTCTGAGCAGCGATATGAGGGGGACGTGTCTGACTGCAGTCCAAACTCCACTGAAAGATTCCAGGAAAACTGCATGCATTAACAGGCAACGGCAGCACAGGGCCAAAGCTGGACAAATGTCCACTAGTTTAGAGTTTAATGGGAACTTGTTGGGAAACTAAAGAACTCAGAAATGATGAAGCATGAAGAATAAAATACTGACGGCATGTATTGAAAGCTGAATGATGGTACAGCGTGAGACTCGGTGTGACTGAAGCTTTCTGTTTTCTGTAAAGGTTTCTTCCTGCTGCGTGGGCCAGTTCTTCTCTGTTTTCACTGGGATTCAAAGTAACTGCACCTTTAAAGGAATTCTAAATGATAAGGCAGACATTTCCTTCTGCCATTCGGTGGTGCGATCACAATCTAAACATCTCTCCGTGTGGATGTGTTCAGGGCTGGAGCGCCAGTCTGCTGTGGACTGAACATTACAGAACACCTCGGCACATTAACATCCTCCACTCTGTGGTCGCATACTGTCACCGTACTGTTCACGGCATTTTGATGACCTCTGGATGACCTACACCAGAGTTCAGGTTGACTGAATCGAATCCTGAGGAGCACAATCTAAAAAATCACAATTCAAACATATTTCCACATGGAGCCTTTTCAAGGCAAACCACTGTCCTGTGTGTGTGTGTGTGTGTGTGTGTGTGTGTGTGTGTGCTGGCCCTGGGCTCTCGGCTGTAACTGTTACACATCAACAGAGAGTGTATTCAGAGAGAGCAGACAAACGAAGGGGGAGGAGAAATCACAGACATCATAACGATCCTGCCAGGACAAACAGGCTGGAGTCGGAGAGCAGAGAAAAACCAGCTGAAGAAAAAGTGTGAGAACTGAGGAAATCAGGAGGGAGGAAACAAACAGCCATCAGCTGGCTCACACTCCTCCTGATGAGAGACACATTCAGGTTCAGCAGGGTTTGAGTTTCCCTTCTCCTTCAGCCCATTCTCCTGCCCCTCCCCCACCAGAGAGGAGGGGGAGTGTGAGAGTGTGTGTGTGCATGTCTTTCTATGGCTGTGAGTACCAGGTCCCGGTGGAAAACCAGAGCTGTGAGGACATTTGACCCGGTCCTCACTATGTACAATGACCTTTGAGGGTTGAGGTTAGAACCATGTTTAAGTTAGGTGAAGGTATGTGTTAGGATTAGAACTGTCCTCACTAGTATAGAAGAAAAACGTGTGTGTGTGTGTGTGTGTGTGTGTGGGTGTGTGTGTTCTCGTATTTCTATCCTTGTTGGGGCCAAATGTCCCCACAAGGATAGCAAAACGTGGAACGACGTGCCTTGTGGGGACCTTTTTCCGGTCCTAAGTAGGAGAAACAGTGTTTTCTTGACCATGTTGTTGTTACTGAAAAAAGTAAAAGTGCAAAAACATTTCTTTAGGGTTAGGCTTTGTTGTGGTGTGGGTTAGGTTAGGGTAAGGTCAGGGTTAGGGGCTAGACATGAATGGGAGTCAATGGACGGTCCCCACGAGGATAGAATACGAGACTGTGTGTGTGTGTGTGTTGTGTGTGTGTGTGTGTATACAGTGTCAAGGAAATGCTGTGAGGCTCACGGTTGTGTTGTTGGAGCGGCTGTCATGATATCGTGCTGCCTCGGCTCCACCACATGTTTGGGATTAGTCAGGAGAAGACATGCTGCCTGTGTGCAGTGAGAGAGGCGTGGTCAGAGCACGGCCGCGGACACACTCCCCAATGTGTGTGAGATCATCTGAAACCTGAGAAGCTGAAATGCACAATGTCAGAAGAGTCTGGAGATTCCAGCTGTTCCCACAGCGAGACCATGACGTCCGGCCCACACCAGAGAGAGCTGACTCTTCTAACCTTCACCGGGTACACCTCGCTGGGTTTCACTTCCCACCGGGTACACCTTGCTGGGTTTTACTTCCACCGGGTACACCGCGCTGGGTTTCACTTCCACCGGGTACACCGCGCTGGGTTTCACTTCCACCGGGTACACCTCGCTGGGTTTTACTTCCACTGAGTACACCTCGCTGGTTTCACTTCCACCGGGTACACCGCGCTGGGTTTCACTTCCACCGGGTACACCTCGCTGGGTTTTACTTCCACCGGGTACACCTCGCTGGGTTTCACTTCCACCGGGTACACCTCGCTGGGTTTTACTTCCACCGGGTACACCATGCTGGGTTTCACGTCCACCGGGTACACCTCGCTGGGTTTTACTTCACCGGGTACACCATGCTGGGTTTCACTTCCACCGGGTACACCTTGCTGGGTTTACTTCCACCGGGTACACCATGCTGGGTTTTACTTCCACCGGGTACACCGCGCTGGGTTTCACTTCCACCGGGTACACCTTGCTGGTTTTACTTCCACCGGGTACACCGCGCTGGGTTTCACTTCCACCGGGTACACCTCGCTGGGTTTTACTTCCACCGGGTACACCTCGCTGGGTTTTACTTCCACTGAGTACACCTCGCTGGGTTTCACTTCCACCGGGTACACCTCGCTGGGTTTCACTTCCACCGGGTACACCTCGCTGGGTTTTACTTCCACCGGGTACACCTCGCTGGGTTTCACTTCAACCGGGTACACCTCGCTGGGTTTTACTTCCACCGGGTACACCATGCTGGGTTTCACGTCCACCGGGTACACCTCCCTGGGTTTACTTCCACCGGGTACACCATGCTGGGTTTCACTTCCACCGGGTACACCTTGCTGGGTTTTACTTCCACCGGGTACACCATGCTGGGTTTCACGTCCACCGGGTACACCTCGCTGGGTTTTACTTCCACCGGGTACACCATGCTGGGTTTCACGTCCACCGGGTACACCTCGCTGGGTTTCACTTCCACCGGGTACACCTCGCTGGGTTTTACTTCCACCGGGTACACCATGCTGGGTTTCACGTCCACCAGGTACACCTTGCTGGGTTTTACTTCCACCGGGTACACCGTGCTGGGTTTTACTTCTACCGGGTACACCTTGCTGGGTTTTACTTCCACCGGGTACACCGTGCTGGGTTTTACTTCTACCGGGTACACCTCGCTGGGTTTTACTTCCACCGGGTACACCGTGCTGGGTTTTACTTCCACCGGGTACACCTCGCTGGGTTTTACTTCCACCGGGTACACCTCGCTGGGTTTTACTTCCACCGGGTACACCTCACTGGGTTTCACTTCCACCGGGTACACCTCGCTGGGTTTTACTTCCACCGGGTACACCTCGCTGGGTTTTACTTCCAACCGGGTACACCTCGCTGGGTTTACTTCCACCGGGTACACCTCGCTGGGTTTTACTTCCACCGGGTACACCGTGCTGGGTTTTACTTCCACCGGGAGGGCTGCACAATTAATCGAATTTTGATCATGATCACGATTTGGCTGCTGCGATTAATTTAGATGATCGTCGCGATTTTTAAATTGAAAAAATGGGCTCTGCTGCGTGTCAAATCAAGCACTTTTTTAATCCAACAATCAGCCCACCACCAGGGGTGCGACCGAGGTTAGGGCCTCATCATTACGCCGCCTAAACAGCAAACGAGTGAACCCCGCAGACAGCGACAGTGCTGAGGCATCTGGAGGCGAGGAGCTGCTAGCGCCTCCTAAAGGAGCATCATCTACTGCAGCTGCAGCTGGCGGCCCGATGCCACTTTTGGCCCGCGAACAACAACATCTGGCCGCCAGATGATTTTGAGAATCTGAGGCACCTGCTTCACGGAGGCAGTAGCACCGTCCATTCACCGGTCAGTATGCAGCTCCTCCTAACCCGCCGTCATTACCTGTGGAACACCTGAAACCGTCTGCGTCAGTGAACAACCTGAGCCGTGTAGCTCCTGCTGCCTTCAGGGACACCTCCGTAAAAGTAGCTGCTGATGGACGCCACCTGCGGTGTCTCAGTCAGCTGTTAGCTTAGCTGTTAGCCACCGACGAACTAGCTGGCTTTGAACGATTCCTTCATGCTCAAACATCAGTCGATGGAACGCATCTCAACTTCTGTACCGGTGGAAAGAAGATGTAACGCTGAGCGTCTCGGACAAAACGGAAAAGCTGTTATTGACGGACAGTTCAGTGTCTGAGCGGCGTAGCGCGGCTTGGAGAGAACGAGGGAATCATTGTTCTGGTAGGTTTCATTTCTGGGTTTAGGCGTGGCTGTTTACTGTTCTCTTGTTGTTTTATCTTCATCTTGTTGTTCAGTGATCATCGTGTTGCTCTCAGGGGTTAGAATGCAGCAAGTGACGGTCGCTCAGCTGTGAGGCGTTCAGGTTCCAAAGTCATAATCCGGCTCTTTTCAGAACAGAGGTCTGGTCAAACGTTTGTAAAAACTCAGTCGGCGCGTCTATATGTTCGTTTCTAAGGGAAAGCGATCGTTCACAACATTGACATGGTTCTAAATAGTTGTTTAGATTCTAATTAAAACATCTTCATTATGTGCGCATGCACACCTGACTTCGCTGAAGTGCTGAAGACGCACATCTTCAATTTGACACTTGTTTGTTTAGAAATAAAGTGCAATAAAAAGGTATGTTTTACATAACATAATGAATAATCGTGATGAATAATCGTGATTACAATATTGACAAAAATAATTGTGATTATCATTTTGGCCATAATCGTGCAGCCCTACCACCGGTACACCTCGCTGGGTTTCACTTCCACCGGGTACACCTCACTGGGTTTCACTTCCACCGGGTACACCTCGCTGGGTTTTACTTCCACCGGGTACACCATGCTGGGTTTTACTTCCACCGGGTACACCATGCTGGGTTTTACTTCCACCGGGTACACCTCACTGGGTTTCACTTCCACCGGGTACACCTCACTGGGTTTCACTTCCACCGGGTACACCTCACTGGGTTTCACTTCCACCGGTACACCTCACTGGGTTTCACTTCCACCAGGTACACCGTGCTGGGTGTCACTTCCACCGGGTACACCTCGCTGGGTTTCACTTCCACCGGGTACACCTCACTGGGTTTCACTTCCTCTTGCTTACTTTGCCGAGTTGTGACTTTGATTTAAATGACTCAACTTTCTGACTGACCAATCAGGCTGCCCCGTTTATATGGAGACTGAATAAAGTGATGACTCTGATTTGAAGGTCCATACAGCCTCTCAGTGGCGGATCAATCCCAGGATGCAGTGCGGCATGACATGAGCCCGGTTTACCAGGCTGGACGGATGGAGCTGCTGCTCAGAGTTAGATCAGGAAACAGTTCAGCTTCGACAGAACGTGAGCCGACCTGTTCTGTACATTCCTGCCTGCCAGGGTAACTAATGTGTCTTTAGACGGAGCTTCGTAGGTGATGGCTGAGAGGAGGAAGGGGGCGGGATCATGAAGGGACAGTGGGCCTGAATGCACATTCAGTGAATGAATATTTCCAACCCTGTCATATGTTTCATGCTGTGGCGTTGCCGTGGTTACGGCCCGCTGTACCACGGCCAGTGAGCCAGACAGCGCGTGCTGTCAGCCGACCCTGCTGCAATGGCACGATGATCCAGCAGAAGAAAAACATCTCGCTGGTGTCTGCTGGATTTGCAGATCGGACTGTTTCACAACTTCGTTGTGACATTGTTTACTGATGAAGCAGGACATCAATTCATGAAAAAAACACAAGTTTAAATACAGAGAAAAGGTTTGTGGCAGCATCACAGCTCCGGCAGTGGGAATGTCTGGACGAGGGCGCATCTGGAGAGGAATCTGGCCGTGATGCAAAAAGCACTAAGTCACCTGCTGTTTCATGAACTCACCGTCAACCTTGACTCTAATCTACAATATGTATTGATCTTTTCTTCGTGTTTTCTGAAAGCGGGACTAAAAGCTTTGTGAGTCTTCAGCGACTGAACTGGACTAAAACTACCACATATAGCAATTTCTAAAATGTGACAAAAACTCATAAACTTTTCATGCCACAAGAAGACCAAGGCCCATCCCAGTTTCTCTGCTATAATCCGCACTCCTCAACCCTGATCCTCAATCTCAAATTAGTGCCTCCTCAAAACAAGTGTGAAGGATGTAATGTCACTTGGAAATGGGACACCCTTAAAAGACAGTTACGTCCTTGGACACAGAGGGGCAGCACTGTAGAAGAAAGCTGGAAGTGCAGCGTTTCCTGCAGGAAAAAGTTTGGGGGGGGGTTTCGGGACCGTCGGGAGGGTGCAGGGGCTAGCGCGACGCTTCTTTGGACCGGCCGAAGGAGAGAGAGAGCGCACACACCGTGAGCGCTGTTTTTTTTTTCTCTCCGCAATAATTTTGTAATAATTTAGGTCAGTGATCAATAACAACGCCCTTTATACTGTAGAGTAATGCGCCCTGCATTAGAAATGGTTTAACATGTTGCTGTGTGACCTTGTTAATAATGCTTCAAATGAATTTTCATGATTTCTTCTAACAGCCTTTGTAAATATTATCTGTGATAGAAAACTTAATACAACTACTCCCAAAGTAACATACACAATTTTTTATTAATAAAATAACAGCAAAACGAACTATTTACAAGCGTTCCGGTCATCCTTACCTCCAAGGTAGGGCTGGTAGAATCTCAAAATTAAGGTGAGATAACGCTCCTTAGTCTCGCTCCTTTCCTCAACTTGTTAGGAATGGGGACACACTTAACTTCACGGGAGCGCGCATTATGAGGAATGAGGAGTGAGATTGAGGATTAAGCAGAGAATTGGGGATTCCGCCCTAAAACTAAGAAGTTTTTATAAAGAAACTGTTTTAGTGTCCATGTTGCTGCAGGCACATGTGAGTCTGCTGGACCGGGAGCAGTTCGGGGCTCTGTGCGTTCCGTCAGAGGTTCACCCGGGGCTCGCAGACCCGGACCGGTTATGTGTTAATCTGTCCTCCAATCAGAGTGTGGAGAAGGCAGCAGGAGCTCACACCAACACACTCCTCAGTGCAGTCATCAAACACTCCCCTGTCCTTCGCTTCACCATTTCTGGTCCTGTAAGGCACGTTTAGCTTTGCCCCTGAAATTATTCTCAGGCTCATTCAGAAGATGATCTCAGAAATAATCATACAAAGATCAACCAGATCAAATCCAGATTAATTATCAAGCGTTTCCAGTGGAGCGAGTTGGACTTCAGAGAGAAACATGCAGCACAACACCGAGCCCACCTCAACAGGAGGCTCCAGAACGAGAACAGGTGGATGACCACTTCCTCCTGATTCAGTAAACTCTGATTCCTGTCCGTCACTGACTCACCACAGGAACACCTCCATCAAACTACACCAAACGCTTCCTCCTCAGGCCCAGGCAAAGATGCTGCAACCACTGTCACCATGATTACCATCTGATTACCACCGTCTGAATTCAGGAAATCCACGATGACCCTGAAGCCTTTCCCTCCAGCACCGCTCCATACAGTCAGATCAGTGGTTAGAATGTGGTTCAGACTGTCACATTCAGCATTACTACAACAGGCTGATAACGGCTGATAGCTTTACTTCTTATTGTCTCATGCTAGCTGTTGCCAAAGCTGTCCGTCCCTGGGAGAGGGATCCCTCCATACTGTGGTTCTCCCCAAGATCTCTCTTCTCCCATTGGGTTTCTGGAGTTTGTTCTTGCCGGATGTGAGGGTCTAAGGCGGTGGTTGCTTCGTTTGTCTCCTTACTGTGAATCTGACATATTAACATTATGCTTATTCACTGTTTTTATTTTTACCGACCAATGTAACATCTTGAAGCCTCTGAGGCAGCTGTTGTTGTGATACTGGGCTATACAGAAATAAACTGATTGATTGATTGATTGATTGATTGATTGATTGATTGATTGATTGATAACGTCCACAGCCTACAGTGGCAGCAGAGCATTCTGGGTCCTTTCATTCATAAAGAGGTGGAGGTGTGGCCAAAGCAGGATGAAGAACCTGGATCTGACAGACGCCACAGTCTGACCAGAACACCTGGTCTGCCCCGCACTGCTGCCCGGTCCCAGCAGCCTCCCGAGGGCTGACAGCTGGCTGGACTGAGCACATTACCAAGCTAGAACATTACTGCGCTCTTCGCTCCTTCACCACTCCTCTGTGGCTCCCCCCACAAAACCTCAGCAGCTCCCCCTGTGGCTCCTCCCACTCCTCTGTGGCTCCTCCCACAAAACCTCAGCAGCTCCCCTGTGGTTCCTCCCACGCCTCTGTGGCTCCTCCCACAAAACCTCAGCAGCTCCCCCTGTGGCTCCTCCCACTCCTCTGTGGCTCCTCCCCACAAAACCTCAGCAGCTCCCCCTGTGGCTCCTCCCACTCCTCTGTGGCTCCCCCACAAAACCTCAGCAGCTCCCCCTGTGGCTCCTCCCACTCCTCTGTGGCTCCCCCCACAAAACCTCAGCAGCTCCCCCTGTGGCTCCTCCCACTCCTCTGTGGCTCCTCCCACAAAACCTCAGCAGCTCCCCCTGTGGCTCCTCCCACTCCTCTGTGGCTCCCCCCACAAAACCTCAGCAGCTCCCCCTGTGGCTCCTCCCACTCCTCTGTGGCTCCTCCCACAAAACCTCAGCAGCTCCCCCTGTGGCTCCTCCCACTCCTCTGTGGCTCCTCCCACAAAACCAGCAGTTCTTTTCTCCTCAGCCAGCGTTCCTCGAGGAACAGAATGTGACAGAAATGTGTGACAGCGTCTTGCTGAAGCTTGAGTGACTCTTCAGCCTGGAGTCAGGTGAGAGGGTGTTCGGTGCTTAATGTTGAAGACCTCGCTTCAGAAAACAGCTTGACAGAGGAGTGAGGAGCTGCTTCTCTCCGTCTGCAGCTCAGCCCTTCCAGGAAGCGCTCCCTGGTGACTGATCACATGACCCTCTCCTCAGTGTGTGACGGGACCTGAACTGAGCGGCGCCGGTCCTCGTGGTCACGCCGTCCTGACCGGCAGGATCACTCCCTACGCCACCATCTTCAGCCGGCTGCTCGTCACATGTCCCGTCACCGGATGATTTTCACACATGAGCTCTAAACCTTCTCTGAGATGAACGTGGAAAGAACTGATTATCGAAACAGAACCAGGAAGTACTGGCTTACTGACCAAAGACATTCAGGGTTTTTTCCTGTGGACTGATATTTTCCTGCGATGCTGCTCCGTTCCGTGTGAAGCAATGTTCCAGGGATTCCTCTCAGGGATTCCTCTCAGGGATTCCTCTCAGGGATCCTCTCAGGGATCCTCCTCTCAGGGATCCTCTCAGGGATCCTCTCAGGGATTCCTCTCAGGGATCCCCTCTCAGGGATCCTCTCAGGGATCCTCTCTCAGGGATCCTCTCAGGGATCCTCCTCTCAGGGATCCTCTCAGGGATCCTCCTCTCAGGGATCCTCTCAGGGATCCTCTCAGGGATCCTCTCAGGGATTCCTCAGGGATCCTCCTCTCAGGGATCCTCTCAGGGATCCTCCTCTCAGGGATCCTCTCAGGGATCCTCTCAGGGATCCTCTCAGGGATTCCTCTCAGGGATCCTCCTCTCAGGGATCCTCTCAGGGATCCTCCTCTCAGGGATCCTCCTCTCAGGGATCCTCTCAGGGATCCTCTCAGGGATCCTCTCAGGGATTCCCTCTGAATGCTGGACCCTGCTGTGTACATGTTCACTTGTCTGATCTGCTTCAATCTTCATTTGAAGGATGACAACATGAGTAACGGAGCACTGGAAAGACAACTCATTCTGAAATCTCTCTGTCAGAACTCAAAAGCATTCCCTGGTTTCTTCGTGTTCCATCTGGACCCCGGGGCCCTGAGGTCTGGCAGCGGCCAACTGTGTATCCCAAAGACCAGAACCAAGACCCCCGGGGAGGCGGCCTTCAGCCTGTGGAACGGCCTGCCGGAGACCCTCGGGCCAGAGACTGTCCCGGAAGGGTACAACACTCCTCTATGACCAGGCCTTCATATTGTTCTTGTTATCAGCATGATTTATGGAAATGTTTCTGATTTATTACGCCCTGAAGAGGCCACAGTCAGCCCCCTCTGTGGTTCTAATCTGCTCCTACTCCATTCATGCTGGGACCGAAAGGCTGGGTTCATTGGGATGCTGATCCGAGCGCACCTCCAGCACGCTTCAGACGACTGAAACTGAATCATTCATCAGCCCACTGTATGTGTTCAAATCTGCAGACTTCCTCAAGGTACAGCATCTGACAGGCTCACACGGCATGATTACAGTCACAGCCAGCAAATATCTACCCAGTTCTTCAACTGAAGGGAGAATGGAGGCGGGCTTCTAAAAACCTGTTCTGGTCCCGGAGGGGCTTCATCCTGTGAAGTCAGCAGAGACCCAGCTGTCGGCCTCCACACTCCTCACAGTCGGCACACAAAGAAACAGCTTGATCCACCATCCAGAGCAGCCAGAAGGGATTCCTGACCTGTGAGCTGGTCTCCGAGTCTCTCCTGGATCGGCCTTGGGAAATCCACCGTGCCGTCACCGTCCTCCCAGCGAGCCGCCCTGCGGGACACCAAGCGGGGGGGGGTTAGTGTGGCCAAGGATGGCTGACGAAGGCTGCATCGCCAGCACCACGAGGAGTTCAGCTTCAGCCACACCAAGCAGGACTTCAGAGAGCCAAGAGAAGACAGGACACTGTAGACCCGGGAGCTGAGGAACCCGGCAGAACTTCACCGAAGACCTCCAACAGACAGCTTTCAAATGGTAAACTTCAGAGAGACGGTCCTCCCAGTCCAGAACCGCTCCACACATCAGAACCGCTCTATCAGTCCAGAACCGTTCTGTCAGTCCAGAACCGCTCTATCAGTCCAGAACCGCTCCACACATCAGAACCGCTCTGTCAGTCCAAACCGCTCTATCAGTTCCAGAACCGCTCTGTCAGTCCAGAACCGTTCTGTCAGTCCAGAACCGCTCTATCAGTCCAGAACCATTCTGTCAGTCCAGAACCGCTCCACACATCAGAACCGCTCTATCAGTCCAGAACCGCTCCACACATCAGAACCGCTCAATCAGTCCGAACCGTTCTGTCAGTCCAGAACCGCTCTATCAGTCCAGAACCGCTCTATCAGTCCAGAACCGTTCTGTCAGTCCAGAACCGCTCTATCAGTCCAGAACCGCTCTGTCAGTCCAGAACCGCTCCACACATCAGAACCGCTCCACACATCAGAACCGCTCTATCAGTCCAGAACCGCTCTGTCAGTCCAGAACCGCTCCACACATCAGAACCGCTCCACACATCAGAACCGCTCTATCAGTCCAGAACCGCTCTATCAGTCCAGAACCGCTCCACACAACAGAACCGCTCCACACATCAGAACCGCTCTATCAGTCCAGAACCGCTCTGTCAGTCCAGAACCGCTCTGTCAGTCCAGAACCGCTCTATCAGTCCAGAACCGCTCTGTCAGTCCAGAACCGCTCCACACATCAGAACCGCTCTATCAGTCCAGAACCGCTCTATCAGTCCAGAACCGCTCTGTCAGTCCAGAACCGCTCCACATCAGAACCGCTCTATCAGTCCAGAACCGCTCTGTCTCCAGAACCGCTCTGTTAGTCCAGACCGCTCCACACATCAGAAGTGTTCTGTCTATTCCGGTAGTTTAATTATTAATGAATCTGAATTGAACTAAGTGGAATCGGCTGAACGATGAGTCTGAACATCAACTCCATTACCCACAATGCCTTGTGTCTGTCTGCGCTGTGGCAGCCCTTGCAGTTCAGACAGGGTGAACTGGCCCCGGCGGTGGAGAAAGCCCCGGCTCTGCTGCAGAGGGTCCTCCAGGCCTCCGCCTGCTCAGTCTATGGCTCTGACCCGCAGTCGACGTTCTGTCAGCACGCTGTTGCTATGCTGGTTGCTATGCTGGTTGCTATGCTGGTTGCTATGGACTCTGAACTGGCAGGAGTTGATGTACGTCACAGAGTTTTTTCTAATGATGAGTTGTTGCTCCTAAACTACATTTTTCAACAAATACGCTTCTGTGTCAACGTTCATGTGTTATTCAGGATGAAAGAAATCTGAAGCATCTCCAGTTTCAAACCCCTTGTTGCTCTCAGGCCCCGCCCCCTTGCATTCTTTTTTTTTTTTTTGTCTGAATCCAATAATCCAAGATGGCAGCCTCCAACCGGAGCTTCTAAGAGCAGAAACCAACAGGAGCATGTTGAACATACACTCCTAACGCCGCGGACTTCTGGGAGCGCTAACGTCTCGTCTACTGCTAAAACCACAAGTTCCTACCATAAAACAGCTCTTCTAGAGCACTTAATCCAGAAATAGTCATGGCTACAGTGAACCAACAACTAATTAAAACTAGTCAACAAAATGAGTGAGTGTGGAAAATAACCTAACCGAAATGTGGCTGAGAGCCGGGTTCCACTGAGTAAACCTGCTGGAAGCATCTGTGCATCACTCCACAGCAGACTGTCAGTCAAGTAGCCCCGCCCCCTCACTACGGAAACTTCAAAGCTCTATATAAATTCAGTATTCATATTTTCAGATGGATCAGAGGATCTCTCTTCCGGACCATGAAATGACGATTCATTCAACGGGAGCTTCAGAAGGAAGGGACATAATGAAACGAGCAGAACAATGAGGACATTTCCAAAGCTGCTGCTTCAAAGTTCATCCAGAAAGAAAGAAAGGAAGAAAAATTGCCGCCAAAATGCTTTGTGTACATGTGGTAGATGTCAGAACGTCCCAGCCTCCCGTCCAATCAGAACGCTCCACAGCCCCCAGCGCTGAGGAGGATTTAATCCTTCATTGTTCCCATGTAAACACGAATGGAATTCAGAAGGAACCAAACGTGAATTTAAAACAGCACGTGACCACTGAGTGTGTGACTGGTCAGAGGCGTCAGCCAGGCTGCCACCGTGTGGCGCTACAGTCTGACACCACACTCCTGATGAAACATGATCAAGCGTTCAGCCCTCCTGAAGCGATGCCATGCTCCGCTTCACTTCCTTATTTCAAAACCACATCAAACCCGGAGCAGGACAGACGCGCCAAAGTCCAGAGAAACACTGAACCTGGAAACACCTGACTGTTCAGGATCTATCAAAAATAAGGCTGGGTCTGTTGAAAAAGGGAAAAGAATGGGGTCTGGGTCAGCTAAAAAACTGCAGGACGTTCAGACTGCACAATCCAGCAGCAGAGCAGAGGCGGCTCTGCAGAGAAACGGTGAAATGAAGAGTCACGTTCTGAAACCAAGCCTGTCTGTAGAGCTGAGCCGGCTGTGGAGAAACCAGAGACCATCCAGGTCCACACCAGCTCACACCAGGTCAGGACCGTCCTACCCTGGAGCAGCATCCAGCTGACAGGAGGACCCGACCCTCTGGAGGCCCGCGGGCCAGATGTTTGACAGAGCCTCAGGTGAACATTCACCACATGTAAAGGACGGGGACTCGCTGTATTTAGACCTCAGAAGCCTGAAGGTTCTGGAGGATAAAAGTCTTCATTCTGCTGGATCAGCGGGGCTCCATCAGGAGCGACATGATGCCGTTAAACCCCGCCTTCTCCAACACCAACACGGGACTGAAGAGACCCGTCAGCTGGCCGGCCACGGACCGGCAGGGACAGGAAGATGGCCGCCAGCAGAGCCGCGTGCTGCAGCGGCCAGAGACGTCCAATGAGGACAGTTACTGTGAGTGAATGTCTTCTATTAGTCCACACAACATCCACAACATCTGGAGCCATCACAGCTGCTTCAGAACCAATACAGCTGCCGGACTCCCTGAAAAACCGCCAGTCCAGAAACCGGCGACATGAAAACATGAGCAGGTGTCAAGGTGTCTCACAGGAGGACGTACTGATGTCCAAGAAAAGACGTCCAGAAGACGTCCTCAAAGCAGCAGAACAACCTCAGACGCTCCCACACACGGCGGTTTTGCACCACACACACCTCTGGAGCAGATTCCTGCAGCTCCTTCCAGGACTCAGAGGAGCGTCAGGAACTGGACTGGTTCCGGTCAGTACCACCGCAGCTCTGCAGTCTGGAATCATGGGATACCGACGGTGCTGACACGCCACTGATCACAGCCACCACGGCCACGTTCTGAGGGGCTCTCGCTTCCTGACTGAGCCCTCGGTGAAGCAGTGAACTGAGAGAGGAGCTGGGGCGGGCTCCAGCTGGTCACGGCCCGGAAATGGAAGGATGAAGGTTCATCTCAAAACACAAATCAGAATACCTCCACAAAGTTTACACCTGAAAACCTTAGTTTGAACTCAGAAATGTCACAACATGTCCTGACTGCATTCTCACAAATCAAACCTATCGATACCAAACTCTGGAAGGCAAAGAAAAACTCCAATGAAGCCATGTCTTCATGTCTTCATGTCTTCATGTCTTCATGTATTCATCAGGCATTGCTCTTCTTCTCCAGGACACTGTACAGGAAACTATGCTCTGTGAGCGACAATCCCACCAGAAAACACAGAGTCGAAAGACTGGACTGGTTCCAATCCAACACACCCCAAAACACTTGGTGGAACGTTATAATCCACACATTCACTACGCTGTGGAACACCAACAATATTTGTAGCATTACGACACTGAAGCAAATACTGGGAACTATTTTTCTTTTGAAATCACTACGCCCAGACGCCATGTTTTAGTAGTAGTTAGCAATCTTCGCATGAACAACTCATCTGGTATTTAGCATTAATATTTCACAGCGTAGTGAATGTGGATTTAACGTGTCCACCAAAGTGTTTTGGGTGTTGTGGATTGTGTATTTGATGAGTTTGACGAGGGGGAACAAAATACCATCCACTTCCATTGTGTCCGCCGTGAAGCTCCTCAGACCACCTCTGGATAAACAACAGCTCGCCTCACAGAAACAGTAAGTAGGCTGTTCTAAATGACGAGGGAACTGCCCTAAATGGGCCAATTTGCCAAAATGTTGAAGTATCGCTTTAAAAACCACCGATACCAGCCGATCACGTTAAAAACCACCGATACCAGCCGATCACGTAAAAACCACCGATACCAGCCGATCACGTAAAAACCACCGATACCAGACACCGATCACCACCCCCGATCACGTTAAAAACCACCGATACCAGCCGATCACGATAAAAACCACCGATACCAGCCGTTCACGGTAAAAACCACCGATACCAGCCGATCACGGTAAAAACCACCGATACCAGCCGATCACGGTAAAAACCACCGATACCAGCCGTTCACGGTAAAAACCACCAATACCAGCCGATCACGATAAAAACCACCGATACCAGCCGATAACGGTAAAAACCACCGATACCAGCCGATAACGATAAAAACCACCGATACCAGCCGTTCACGGTAAAAACCACCGATACCAGCCGATCACGGTAAAAACCACCGATACCAGCCGATCACGGTAAAAACCACCGATACCAGCCGATCACGGTAACGACCTCACCTCTCTAGCTGTCACAGGTCCATAAAGACGTTCAGTCATCAGCAGCTGAATAATGTCTGATGACCTGACTGAGACGGACTGCTGGTCAGGACAGGCTGGACATCCAGACATGTGGAAGAAGGGAGACACTGAAGACATTCAGGACAGGAGGACACGTCCAGGAGGGGGACTGACAGGGATCACTCAACTCTGCTGGACGGAAATCCACTGGAAAGACTGGCCTTCAAAATAAAACACCACAGAGTCTGAGAGGAGACCTGGATCTGAGAGACCTGGATCTGAGAGGAGACCTGGATCTGAGAGGAGACCTGGATCTGAGAGGAGACCTGGATCTGAGAGACCTGCATCTGAGAGACCTGGATCTGAGAGGAGACGTGGATCTGAGAGACCTGGATCTGAGAGGAGACCTGGATCTGAGAGACCTGGATCTGAGAGGAGACCTGGATCTGAGAGACCTGGATCTGAGAGGAGACCTGGATCTGAGAGGAGACCTGGATCTGAGAGGAGACCTGGTTCTGAGAGGAGACCTGGATCTGAGAGATCTGGATCTGAGAGGACCTGGATCTGAGAGACCTGGATCTGAGAGGAGACCTGGATCTGAGAGGAGACCTGGATCTGACAGACCTGGATCTGAGAGGAGACCTGGTTCTGAGAGGAGACCTGGATCTGAGAGATCTGGATCTGAGGAGACCTGGATCTGAGAGGAGACCTGGATCTGAGAGATCTGGATGAGAGGAGATCTGGATCTGAGAGGAGACCTGGATCTGAGAGGAGACCTGATCTGAGAGATCTGGATCTGAGAGATCTGGATCTGAGAGGAGACCTGGATCTGAGGAGACCTGGTTCTGAGAGATCTGGATCTGAGAGGAGACGGGATCTGAGAGACCTGGTTCTGACAGACCTGGACCTGAGGAGACCTGGTTCTGAGAGGAGACCTGGATCTGGACCAGCCTGTTGGGACTTCCCGTCTTCAACAGCAACTGATTCTAAGTTTGGAGCCGTTCTTACCGGGATCTACAGAGCGTGCACGCGCTGAGTGCGCGGAGCCGATCAGCACGAGCAGCAGAAGCAGCAGCCGTGCGCGTGCGGAGACACATGTCCGTCCATCTTTCTGCCTGTGTTTACTGTACATCCCTGTGAGCCTCCGGGCCGCCGGCCGTCCTCCGGTCCTCCGGTCCTCCGGTCCTCTGCGCTCTGAGATCCGGAGCCCCCACCCGCACAGCCGCCACCGCCCGCAGCGCCACTTCCGCTGCCCTCCACAATAAACCTCAGCCGGTGCTGGTACTTCCCCCGATCAGCGCGCCCCCTGTTCGGGTGGACCTCCACGCTAAACAATGACCAGTACTCATGCAGACTGCTGTGCGGATGTAGTGAGTGCTACCGTGTTCCTGTGCTGTTCTTCTAATTTTACATGATTAATATATCAGAATAAACGAGTCCATTGTTTGACATGCTTACTTTGTTTAAACTGCAGTTCTTCATCGCGCGGTGTCTCGCCATTAGGAAGTGATCTGACAGTCAGCAGTCATTAGTACTGCCCTCTGTCTCTTCATCCCGCGCTCATACGATGACTTTTCATTGCGCTTTGTATTTTTTCTTAGATTAGCCTCTTACTGCTATTTACAATCATCCGGAAGTTCTATCCACACTTTCAAAATAAAAGCGCGTATCCATGAAAACGTGAGGACCCGACCATATTCAGCCTGCAACAATCTGTACCCCCTGGAGAATGGTCAAATCATGAACTACCAAAGTGACATTTATTTTGTGATCGTTTCTGTTGAAGAGGTGATGGTTCACAGTGGTTCTGCAGCTTCCCTTGTGGGACAAATGAAGGACTTTCAATTTGATGCTGGAGAGTTTCACAGGACGAGCTGACTTCTTCCCTCAGTTACGGGGGGTACAAATTATTTCACTTTCTATCGGGGGTAAGTACCTTTGGCACAGCATCAACAGCCAGGGATCCAGAGGAGCAGACCGGGACCGGGACCGGGACCGGACCGCTGGTTTCAAACAGCAGAAAGACGATGTCCAGCAGGGAAAAGGGAAGACAACACAGCAGCCTGGATGCATTAAACACTGTGGCACTGACAGGGAGAAGAAATAAACCACCCGAGGAGCCGTTTGAAACCAGAGTAATTCACTTTCTCTTGGTTTGTTTGGCGCTGTGACTCACAGTCAGGTGTGCCTCATGTTCCTGACCTCCTGACCTTTAGGATCCTCCCGACAGCCGCTCTGTCGCTGCACAGGTTACAGGATGGTTCAACATGCAGACAACAACGCGGCTTAAGATTCAGTGCTTCACCAGCAGAGGACTTCTGAGCCGGTTTAGGGTGTTTTATTGTGAAATGAGCCTTGATTCGCTTCAGCAGCTGGGATTATATTCAACACACCACACACTCAGACACACACACTTCTAGCTTTATTGTAAATGTTTTCGAGTGAGCTCGGTGTGGATTTGCCCTCAAGACTTGTGCATAATGTATAGACTAATGCAGATAACTTATTCTTGTTTTGGATCAGATTTCCAGGTGACAGGAGAAGCTGGTGGACACCAAGACAGCATGTATCATCTGAATTCCTGATTACCTCCTGGTTAAAACACTGGTAATGGATTATGCTTTGTGTATTACATCTTTTATCTGTGTACTAAATGGTCACATACAGGATTAGAGCCACTCCGCTGGCTACTGAAGGACTGAAACTGTAGAAGGTCTTGTGTTGAACAATGTGTGACTCCCACGAGTTTGTTCTGAACTGTGGGAGAAAATGGAGTGGCAGGAAGAGAGCCCTGAGCACACAGTTCAACCGACACTTTCCTCATTTATTCACAGAGTAAAACATTCTGACCCAGGAAATGAAGAGGATTCAGAAAAATGACCAAAATCCAGATCTGCATGTCTGAAATACAGCCCTAAAGACCAGCGGGAACAGGCACCGGTCTGCCTTCAGACCACCTCTGGTGGTCTGGTCTGGACCACTTCCACAGGTGGCCTGGACTCTGGACCACTTCCACAGGTGGTCTGGTATGGGCCTGATCCTGAGGTGGTCTGGTCTGGACCTCATCCTGAGGTGGTCTGGTCTGGACCTCATCCTGAGGTGGTCTGGTCTGGACCTCATCCTGAGGTGGTCTGGTCTGGGCCTGATCCTGAGGTGGTCTGGTCTGGACCTGATCCTGAGGTGGTCTGGTCTGGACCTCTCTGAGGTGGTCTGGTCTGGCCTGATCCTGAGGTGGTCTGGTCTGGACCTGATCCTGAGGTGGTCTGGTCTGGACCTGATCCTGAGGTGGTCTGGTCTGGACCTGATCCTCAGGTGGTCTGGTCTGGACCTGATCCTGAGGTGGTCTGGTCTGGACCTCATCCTGAGGTGGTCTGGTCTGGACCTCGTCCTGAGGTGGTCTGGCAGCAGAGACTTGGACACGGTGTGAACCAGTGACCAGATGTTGGGAACCCCCTGCTGGGGCCGTGGGTGCTGGACTGTCCTTCCAGAGGACAGGGACGTCTGTCCTGTCAGCCTCTGTCTTCTTCTGTGGTGGTCTCACCGTGTCCTCCCCCCAGCAGCACCTCTGCTTCTCTGCTGCCGGACGGTGACTCGGCGCCGCCCCCTCGTGGAGGGAGCGTGTAACGCCACGCTCTGCAGAGGGGAGGAGGGGTGGCCTGGCGCCCCCGCCAGCTGCCACTGGACAGACTTGAATCAGTGCTCTAACAGCGTCAGTGTTTGGGTGCAGTGTCTGACAGAACCCGGCTGAACCCGGTCACTGCAGGCGGCGGGTTCGGGGTCTTCCCTGGAAACCCACACACAACACTGCCTGGAGTGAGCAGGAGTGAGCAGACCTGGTCCAACAGGGTCCAAGAAAGACAAAGTTTAATGACTTTCACTCACCATTCAAATATCTTGCTGTATGAATTGTTCATTTGCACGTCAGTCTCCTCACAGAGTACAGCAGGACAGCTCCAGGAATTATTCCCTTCTTGATCACGGTAATTGAACACTGATTGTTCTGTTGGGGAAACGAGGTCAACCTGGAGGTTTAAGACTGCAGAAGTAGTCTGAGTTCAACAAAGCTAGCGCTAATTTGATTTGCAGTGCAGTCCACAACCAACAGCAGCATTCAGCCTGCAGGGCTCCTCCTGCACTGGAAAGAGAGCGAAGCCTCCCCTGAGCCGGATCCCACTGTGTCCAGTCTCTACTGAGCCGGACCCGGGCCCGGGCCTGTCCAGTCTCTACTGAGCCAGACCCGGGCCTGGGCCTGTCCAGTCTCTACTGAGCCAGACCCGGGCCCCAGCCGGTCCAGTCTCTACTGAGCCAGACCCGGGCCCCAGCCTGTCCAGTCTCTACTGAGCCGGACCCGGACCCGGGCCTGTCCAGTCTCTACTGAGCCAGACCCGGGCCGGTCCAGTCTCTACTGAGCCGGGCTCTGGTGCAGCTCTGCTGAGGTGTTCAGCCTCCTCACATTCACCTCCGCTGCGAACGCCCGTGCTCGCTGGTAAAAGAAGAGGGACAGCTCCCGGCCACCAGGAGGTTGTGGTAGATGGTGGCGAGGCGCGTGCACAGCTGCAGCTGGGCCTTCTTGTTGCCCAGATCCATGGCTGCAGCCAGGGCCAGCTGGTAGTATCCAGCGGCGTCGAACGGGTCCTGCAGGCACAGGAGGGACGCTCAGCGCTCGCCGCCACGCCCACTGCCTCACGGGACGCCTCCCCACGCCTCACCTTCAGGTGGTAGAACATGATGTCTCCCAGGGTCTGGTACACGCGCACGTAGTACAGCGTCTCCTCGCCGAACTGCAGCGGCGCCGGACACAGACTCAGGGTCTTCAGGTAGTAGTGCTCGGCCATCTCGTGCTGGTCCAGACGGTGGTAGAGCGAGGCCAGGCGGTGGGAGGCCGCTCGCTCGTTCAGGCGCTCGCCTGCATGTCGGCAGAGGAAACTCGGTCTATCGCATTCACTCATTCACACAACGGCTCTGTCAGCGTCCCACAGACGGCCCGGAAGGTCCCGGCCCACTGATCAGTGCGAGTGAAGAGCTGCTTTCTGAGCAGGAGACCATTCATCCGGCGCTCACCTTTTAAGGTGAGCGCCGTGGATCCTTTTCTGTCTGAACATGGATGCCTTGCTCAGAGGTTTCAGTGGTCACCTACTTCACCTGCTCTGGTCTTCGGTTTAGACTCCTGCCAGGTTCTCAGAATTCGCTGTTCAACCCACGAAAAGCTGTCCTTTGAGAGAGCCGATGGACCGAGGCCTGACCAGACTCTGGCAGAGCCGAATCAGGCCGGAGAGTTCTGGTTTCTCTACTGTCACGAAATCATGGTCCTGCTTCAGGCCATTTTGTTAAGAGGTGCGAGGAAAATTACCTTGACTTAAATGTTTAAAAACTAAGGACATGGTCATTGATTTTAGACGGACTTCCTCCCACAGTGTCAGTGTCATCCATGGAGAGAAAACATGGAAATTATCAATAGTTATAAATATCTGGGCGCGGTGATGGATGACAAGTTAAGATTTGACATGAACACTGAGAACACTGTCAGACGTGGGCAGCAGCGGACCTACTTGTTGAGAAGGTTGAACTCTTTTAATGTGAACAAAACTCTTAAATCATTTTTACTGCTCGTTCATTGAGAGTTTACTCACATTTTCTTTTATCTGTTGGTTTCAATCCTTGTCTGTGAGGGACAAAAACAAACTGCAGAACATTGTCAAGACCTGCTCTAAAATCCCGGGTGTTAAACTGAGGGACTTGCTCTCTCTGTGGAGCAGCAGCTGCTGAGTGAAGCACACAGTATGTTGGCTCAGCCTCTTCATCCTCTGACTCCAGAGTTTATCTTGATGCCTTCTGGATGCCGGTATGATGCTCCAGCTAGGAAAACTAATCGTTTTTCAAACTCCTTTGTGCCTTCTGCAATCAAATGATTGAATTCCAGCTCCTAAATTCTTTATTGTTATTGCTTGTTTTAATATCGTTCAACCTGAGTTCCACTTGTGGCTGAACTGGACTGTCTCATGTTGTATTTACGTGTGAAACGACTCGAGATGTGCTGCAAACGAATTGTATGGGATCAATAAGTTTTCTGAATCTGAATCTGAATCTGAAAGGCTTCCTACTCTATCACCAGGACTGAAACAGAGTGAGCAGGGTACGGCTGCCGGCAGGACTCCTGGGACATGCAGCGCTGTGCTAGCTGTGCGTACCTTACCTAGCATGACACTGATGTCCAGAGCGGTGTGAGCGAACTCCAGCGCCTCCTGGTGCCGGTGGAGGCGCAGCAGGACTTCAGTCAGCTTGTTGCACAGCCTGAGCCTGGTCTGGACGCTGCCGCTCTTCACTGCCAGGGGCAGCGCTTGGTCCTGCAGGGGGGGACAGAGACGCTCAGCTGGACAGAGACGCTCAGCTGGACAGGCTGGAGGAAGGACGCTCAGCTGGACAGAGACGCTCAGCTGGACAGAGACGCTCAGCTGGACAGGCTGGAGGACAGAGAGGCTCAGCTGGACAGGCTGGAGGACAGAGAGGCTCAGCTGGACAGGCTGGAGGACAGAGAGGCTCAGCTGGACGGCTGGAGGACAGAGAGGCTCAGCTGGACAGGCTGGAGGACAGAGAGGCTCAGCTGGACAGGCTGGAGGACAGAGAGGCTCAGCTGGACAGGCTGGAGGACAGGCCTGATGGGGTTTTCGTCTATCATTAGGACCACAGGCCGATGTGGATTTATCTGAGTTTGACCCGCAGCAGACAGAGTATGAACAGAAAAGATCTGAGGCCATTAGATGAGGCTCATGTTGTCTCCACTGGACAGTGGACCGTTCACAGCGTCTTCTAACGGTGTTCACACAAGGGAAGAGAGAGTGTTCAAGGGACAAGCTGCTGCACCGAGTGTGAGGAGACAGACGGCGAGCCACTGACAGAGCCGAGTCCGAGTGGCCGATAATAACGAGCTTCCGTTCAGACCGTACCCTGTAGTAGGGGACGGCCTTCTCCGGTCCCGGCTGCTGTCGAAGAAAACGTCTCCTGCAGCTTCCAGGAACCTCAGAACAAAGCCGGTGTCTCCGGCGCTCAGAGCCACATCCTGCGCTGCCTGGAAATCATCACAAGTCACCAAAAACTGCTCATACGCACAACACCACACACTCCGGCGCTTTCATTCAAATCCTTCTAGTTTTCACTTTGGACAGTGAGACAGTTCTCAGTTCACCAGAAGATGCTTCTACTTTAATATACGCCAGACTGATACTGGACCGTATCAGTGCCGTCCTCTTGGTCATTTCTGCTGTTTCAGTGTCTCAACGTTTCATGAAGTTGTGTTCACGGCTCAGTCTGACGTCTGGTGCTGGAAGGACTGAATTCAGACCTGGATGTAGATGTCCACCAGCTCAGTCTGTCCCAGCAGGTGGTAGATCTTTCCCGCCTGCAGCCACCCATAGGCTTCCTTCTCCCTGAAGCCCAGGTCGATGAAAATACCCAGGCTGCTCTTGGTGTGGTCCAGGGCTGCCTGGTACGCCCTGAAACATCCAGACACCTCCATGAGACAAACCTGAGCATGAAAGCAGTCGCTGAAGAAGACGGCTTGTTCCTCAGGGAGGAAGGAGCTGCTGGGGAGGGAGGGGTGCTGAGCAGGGCCAGGTGGAGGGGGGGTGGACCAGGGCGGGTGTGATCCGGGGTCTGGACGGCGTTCAGGACGGAGTGCGGCGATGAACCTGTGCATGTGTGAGGGGGTCATCTCCTGCCGGGTTCAGGGTGTTGAGACGTTCCCTCACCTTTCAGTTCCCAGAGAGAGGTAGAGCCGGCTGGTGGCCTCCAGAGCCTCCCCCTCCTGTCCTCGCTCCCCGGACTGCCTCAGCAGCCGGACCTGGTGCCGGCTGTAGACGATGCTCTGAGCCGGGTCGGGACTCTCACACCCGTACAGACGGCACAGCCGCCTGGTCGCTCTGAGCTGGCCTGGTGAAGAGAACAGTCGCGGGACAGTGGAGAGAGGCCGACGGAGGTGAGCCAGTCCGTCACTCACAGTCCGCCAGGTCTGCTCTGATGGCCAGCAGCAACGCCCACTCGTAGCATCCTTTCCCATAATGCAGCTGCCGCTGCCCGACGTAGAGCCGCCCCAGCTCCAGCAGCACCGTGATGAAGTCCACGTCCTGCCGGTCCTCGCCGAGCTCAGAGAAGAGCCGCAGGGCCTCGGTCAGGTGGTGCCGGGCCAGTCCGCCGGCCCCCGCCTTCAGCCACAGCAGCCCTGGAACGCACAGAGACACCGTCACCCCGCGGTGACCCAGAGACACCAACACCCGGCGGCAACCCAGAGACACCGTCACCCCGCGGCCCGGCGGCAACCCAGAGCACCGTCATCCCGCGGCACGGCGGCCCAGAGACACCGTCACCCCGCGGCCCGGCGGCGGCCCAGAGACACCGTCACCCCGCGGCACGGCGGCGGCCCGGCGGCGGCTCGGCGGCGGCCCGGCGGCGGCCCGGCGGCGGCCCGGCGGCGGCTCGGCCCGCTCCGGAGGACGCCTCACCCAGGTTGGCCTGAGCGACAGCCCAGTTGGCCATGTCTTCATACTCCTGGCAGATGTCCACAGCAGCCCGGTAGCTCTCTGCCGCCCTCTGCAGGTCACCCAGACACCGGAGCGCCACGCCCCGCATATTGAGAACCACACCTGTTACGATGAACACATTCGCCTCAAAGGAAAGAAGTCTCAGTCTCCCAGAGATCACAGAGTTCAGCGAACCTGCAGTCTGCAGCTGTTACAGAACTGTGGTCATCTGAATTCATCCTCCAGGTTTATCAATCACTGAAAACATCTCCAGACACATAACATATAGGAAATATGAGGAAATAATAAAGATAAAATGTTCGGTGCAAGCAGAAATGATCCGAGCATGGATCTGAAGAAAATCCAAGAAAAAGACATTTTAATATCGTCAAATGTTCACTGACCCAGCAATAACAATCCTCTTTATGACTGCTCCAATACATTCTTTCTTCTGACTGGAAATTGTAAAATGTCACATGGATCAATCACCAACAGACTGGAAGTCCGCCCCGGGCCGGCTGAACGCCACTCACCTTCCTGAGGGGTGGTGCAGTGTTCTGGCAGAGATGCCAGGACACAGTCCAGGATGTCCAGAGCCAGGCCCGGCCGCTGCTCTTCGATGTGAAGCCAGGCCAGCCAGATGAGGCTGCTGTTCCTTTCTGCCACAGAGACGGAGCTGAAGCGTGAAGGGGACAGCCGCTGAGGAGACGGTGCATGAGGCTGACGGCGTGGCCGACCAGCCGCTGCTTGTGGAACAGCTGGCAGAGGGAAAACGTTAGCTGATGGTTTAACACATGGTAGCAGTCACTTCCTCCGCTCAGAGCCAGAGCTCGCTGTAAATATGGGACCAGCTGAGGACAGGTGGACAGGTCCTGCTCCATGACCCCACGGCGCGCACTGACATTGTCCAAGACGAGCAGCAGGGACAGCAGGCAGTCGGACAGCGAGGCGGAGCCAGCGAGACAAGCCCTCCTGGCTGAACTGACACTGAGGTGATGAAGCCTGAGTTTCCCATAAAACCTTCCCAGGGTCAAGAACCCCTGGCTGGGAGACACGCTCCAGGTTCTCTGAGCGCCGCCACACAGACCAGGAGTCTCTCCAGATAGGGGACCGCCTGGGCGTCCTCCGCCCGGACCCGGTGGTGCTTCGCCAGCAGGTGGCAGGCCCGCGCCTCGGCCTGCTGGTTGCGTGACAGTACAGCTTTCTTCAGCATGTACTTGAGAGCGCAGTCGTCCTCCAGGCTGTTCAGGCAGTCCGGCTCTCCCAGCAGCAGCGCAGCCAGCCGCTCCGTCACGCTCAGGAAGCTCTCGGCGTTCTTCTGCAGGAGATAGATGGCCGCCAGCTGGCAGTAGAGGCTGCTCAGCAGCCGCAGGTCCAAGAAGCCTCCTGCAGGGATGCTCAGGGACTCCTCCAAGTAAACCCGGGCCTGGCTGAACTTTGACCTCCCGGCACACAGCTTACCCAGCAGGAAGCACAGTCGGGTCTGAGGCCAGAGGAGTCGCTTCAACCGGGCTGTTTCCCTGGCAACGCTCAGAAAAGCAATCAGCTGGTCCTCGTCAGAGTGACCTTCAAAGACGGAGGAGGCGAGGAGTCCCGGCCGGAGGCGGTACAGATAGCCGAACTCCTCTCTGTACTCCGGCCCTGCCAGACAGGAGAAGAGGGGGGCCAAAAACTCTCTGCTCTTGTTTCCTTCTATAATGGGGTGCACGGTGAAGCACAGAGGTTCTGGAGTCTCATCTGAAGGAACGCCAGCACCTTTGGTCCCAGTCAGGGTCAAAGTCCCCTCCGGGGACGGGTGTGTCCTCTGTTCCAGGATCTGCTGGAGGTTTCTTTTCAGATCGGGGGGCGCGGTGTCAGCGCTGCAGAGACTCTCTGAAGGGACTGCTGCAGGAGAAGGAACATAATGCTGACTTTCAGCGGCATCCTCCCATCAGCCATCACACCAGCCCCAGCCGATACACACCTGAGCCGTTCTTCTCTGAGTCATGGTAACTGATCACGTCTGCAACGAAGCAAAGAAACATGCTGATGAGAAAACATTGTGTTCCCAGACAGATCTACTGAAAGCTTATACTGCAAATATAGCTTATTTCAAACCCAGTAAGACTTAAAAACAGATGCTGCCTCGCAACCCTGAACAGGAGAGGTACAGAAGATGAATAATGAATGAAATGAATGAATGAATGAATGAATGAATAAATGCTGTGCATTTTTAATTCACTGATTCAAATAAGAACACAGATTCAGAGGGTGCTCCACTGCAGTCACCTGCAGTAGTCACCCCAGTCGTCCAGGTACTGGAGCTGACTCTCCCAGGGAGGCTGAGGACTGTGACCCCCTACAGCTGGAGCACTTCCTCTGGTCCCCCTTTTTAAACAGGGTAAGCCCCACCCCGGTCTGCCAGTCCAGAGGCACCGTCCCCCACCGCCACGCGATGTTACACAGAACCAAGGCAGTCGCTGAAGGCACTCAGGGTGAAAGTGGTTTTCTGGCGGGATAGCTTCTGATGGTCTGACCTGCTCTCTGTTCAGAGTTCTGGGAGGATCTGGTTCTGTGTGTCCTCAGGCCTGCATTCGTTTGCAGATAAATGAGAGTAACAAGTAACAAATCAGCAAATATTTCATCATACATAAACAGCGGCTATAAAGGATGTTGTTGCGGACCCTTTCCAGTCAGTCTCAGAACAGCGTTCCTCCGTTTCTATGGCGATGAATGACGAGCAGTAGAGCGCCACAGCCGTAGATGGTTTCTCTCTTTCTGTGTCCACGAACGTGTATGTCAACAGGAGTGTGTGTGTGTGTGTGTGTGTGTAGGTGGATACAGATCCGGGTCAGAACATTCCTGTACAACATCTTTGAGGTGACTTCAGTGTGGACAGAGGCATCACGGTAAAACTGGCGACTGTCCAATATAAAGAGTCAAATATCTCACAGCGTTAGCACTGGTTTACGGAAACGTTTGAGAAAGGAAGATTATTGTCATTTCCTGTTCCTGGACGCAAATCAACAGATGAAGTTTGGTGCTGATATGTCAGACTGTGCGAGGCTGGCTGGACCACGCTGCAGGGACTACATGAGCAGTGCTGTGGACTGGGTGGAGGGTGCAGAGCCAGTGTGTTTACAGCTGCTGGACTGCTGGGATTTGGCTGTAAACACATTAAAATCTTCACTGATTTCATTGATTCACACCTCTACTGAAATCAGCTTGATTGAAATATACTTCAGGCATCAAACACTGAGATGTGATAGAAATGTGATTAATTACTTGCAATCAATTAATTACAATCGCAACATTAGTGAAAACATGAAAATGTTTTTCCATCTTACTGATGAAGGAAACGCAGAGCCAGAGTTTACATTTTCTCACCTAGTTTGTGTTTCTGACCCGTATCATTCAAAGACCTTTTCTTCAATATGGCGACTGTCTCCGCTACGACCGTCTCCTGGTCCTGTCTGGACATCATCCATTCTTCTCCATCCAAACAGATATCTGCTGAACTGCAATGAAGACAGAGAGAGTGAAAGAGCAGTATGGCCATGCTCTCACTTTCCGGTGACTCGGCGAGTTTAGTTCCCGTGGAATCACACTTACTCCTGAGTTTCAGGTGACGGTTCTACCGAACTGGTCTTGACCAGGCCCACTTCTCCGGTGTCCTTCCTCCCCATGAACCAATCGAAACAAGACACCAGAAATCCAACGATGACGATGCGATCGCCAGACACCAGGCTCAGCTCGTCTGGGCCCTCAGAGTCATACTCCTGCGTCGCCACACAGGCCCCTGTGGCTGGAGAGAGACCAGGACCCATCAGCAGTACCACTGAGCTGTTTAAGACCAGGACATCCACACGGTCGCAGAGATCAAGAAAGTAATGAAAACCATGTGAGGGGATCACACAGACCGCCAGACAGGACAGAACCCGCTGGCCAAGCTGGGGACCATGATCAGACAGGGTTCTGCAGGGGTTCTGACCCAGAACAGGGCTGCAGAGGAGTGTTCTGACATCCAGAGGGAGCCACCTGCTGAAAACATACATCTTCCTGGATTCTCCACCAGGTTTCTCCTCTCTGAGTCTGGTTCTGCAGGAAGTCTTCTCTGAGTCTGGTTCTGCAGGAAGTCTTCTCTGAGTCTGGTTCTGCAGGAAGTCTTCTCTGAGTCTGGTTCTACAGGAAGTCTCCTCTGAGTCTGGTTCTACAGGAAGTCTCCTCTGAGTCTGGTTCTACAGGAAGTCTCCTCTGAGTCTGGTTCTACAGGAAGTCTCCGCTGAGTCTGGTTCTACAGGAAGTCTTCTCTGAGTCTGGTTCTACAGGAAGTCTCCTCTGAGTCTGGTTCTACAGGAAGTCTCCTCTGGGTCTGGTTCTACAGGAAGTCTCCTCTGAGTCTGGTTCTACAGGAAGTCTCCTCTGAGTCTGGCTCTACAGGAAGTCTCCTCTGGGTCTGGCTCTACAGGAAGTCTCCTCTGAGTCTGGTTCTACAGGAAGTCTCCTCTGGGTCTGGCTCTACAGGAAGTCTCCTCTGAGTCTGGCTCTACAGGAAGTCTCCTCTGGGTCTGGCTCTACAGGAAGTCTCCTCTGAGTCTGGCTCTACAGGAAGTCTCCTCTGGGTCTGGCTCTACAGGAAGTCTCCTCTGAGTCTGGCTCTACAGGAAGTCTCCTCTGGGTCTGGCTCTACAGGAAGTCTCCTCTGGGTCTGGCTCTACAGGAAGTCTCCTCTGAGTCTGGCTCTACAGGAAGTCTCCTCTGGGTCTGGCTCTACAGGAAGTCTCCTCTGAGTCTGGCTCTACAGGAAGTCTCCTCTGGGTCTGGCTCTACAGGAAGTCTCCTCTGAGTCTGGCTCTACAGGAAGTCTCCTCTGGGTCTGGCTCTACAGGAAGTCTCCTCTGAGTCTGGCTCTACAGGAAGTGTCCTCCTCTGAGTCTGGTTTTTCAAAGTAAAGGTAAGTTCTTGTGGTGTTGCTACAGAAATGAAATAACTCTTGTTTGTTTGTGTTTTCACTAAATGAGATCCTAGAGCTGTAAAACTGCAGAGAGAGCAGCGGGTCCAGCCACAGCACTCACCAAACTGCAGCGGGAAGCCACAGGAGGGCTTCCCATCCCCGACCAGGATGCTGTCTGGACAGGACTTGAGGAACCACCTGAGGACAGACGGCACCATGTGGTCACAGCAGCAGATTTCTCCAGTTTTCTTCCTGCTCGTGGTCGGTGGGGGAGGGGGGGGGGGGGTGAGACTCACTGATGGAAGGGAGTGACGGGCTCCACGGCGGGGCTGGGTGCAGTACCTCGAGCCCCATCAGCCAGGCACAGCACGGTCCAGCCTGAGCCCAGGAAGGGGGGCTCGAACAGGGCGATCTCCCCCTGCTCCAGGTACAGGTCTCCTCCAGAGGTGGAGCTGTCAAACATCTGATTGGAGCTACAGCTGGCAAACCACGAGCCTGAGGCCAAGCAGAGCAGATGAACCACGTGTCCCAACAAAACATCCACATGTTCTGAAGATTTGATGTCGGGACAGGAATCTAAATATTACCAGGATTTTTATAATGCAGGCAGTGACACTGGTGAACTGACTGCTTCTTATGATTCACAGCATGTTCTAAACTTACAGTCACTCTAAAACTGTGACTGTCAACATGTGTTCCTGTTTCAGAGTATCTGCAGTCACGTGACCCGGAAGTTGGCAACCGGAGGACCGCCGCCATGTTGGAGTGAAAACAACCAGTGATACTCGCTGTCATGCATGGAGAGTAGTGCACGTTTGGTGTTCTTTAACGTTGAAAATGTGGACTGATAAGGAGAGCAGGGATGTTGTTGTGTTGTCAGATCAAGTGGACAATCTGGACGTAACACACAAAGACCGGTACCGGGAGAAACTACGGATTTCAGGCTGCAGCAGGACCCATACCTGAAGCCACCCGCCTGTTCCAGCCATGCACGGCTGAGACTCAAGAACCCCTCGATCTGGAGAACGCCAACATTTACTCTTCTCTAATGGACAGTTCTGCGTACTCAGAAGCAGCGATGAAGGCGAAAAGAGCCTGGATTCATACAAGTATTCTGTTTCCAGCTTTGTGGGGCTCTGGGACAACACGGAACGTTCTAGCAAAGTCTACGGCGTAGAGCTGCTAGCTTACATGTCAGAGTTAAACTCCAGGCCAACATGGACTTGTTCATCATGGAATCATTTGACCTGTTCGGCCCGGCGGACCCTGTACAGGTGTCGAGCCAAAAACTGACTGCCTGCCGAAAAACTGGGTTAGGGTTAGGGTTAGACCTAACCTCTGAAAGCAGAGGAGATCAGCTGATCACTGATCAGAGGGATGGTCAGTGTCACTCCTCATCACTCAGTTACAGGGAGCGGTCACTTTGTGCAAGCATGCCCAAAAGTGACTGCGCCCTGTAACTGAGGGATGTCTGTTGATATAATGGTTTGTGTGTGTAATTGTAAAAAGACACTCTTAGAACTATTCAGAAGAATACTTTATGAAACATTCTAGGGATGCAAATTATCGAGTAATTCATTAATCGATAGTTTTTCATCTTATCGATCGATTATCGATTAATTGATAAGCGGCAATTTTTCTGCGAAGCTGAATTTCCCTCTGAATCAATCTGTTCATTTCTACAAAATGCTGTCTTTCTTATGAAAGAGAAAATGCAAATCATTTTACTTAACAAAAGATTTATTCTTAACAGCAGCGAACAACACATTCACAAATGGAACAATGCATTAACAAGGCTAATTTAAGGCTTGAATTAGAAGAAACACAATAGAACAAGAATGAAGGTGACTGTAACTTGAAATAATTAGTGCACGGTCTCTTATTTAGCAGTATAATAAAATACATAAATTCTGAAAAGAAATGAAGACATAGGACTATTAGCACCATTATATATTTTACATTAAAATACAGGCTGCCTGTAAACGACTAAAAACATCCCTGAGAATAATGGAGCGCCCATAAAGAAAACAAAAACATCCGTACCATGGTGGTCCTCACTGCAAAGTGTGAGACTTATCTATTTTTGTTTAAAAATATGTGCACTTCATTCCCTCTAAACCCCTGCCCCTCAATTACAGGTTCAAAACGCAATTACTTGCAAGTCATTTATTTTAATCGAGCAATTTCTTATCACAATTAATCGATAATCGATTAATTGTTTGCATCCCTAAAACATTCGTACAGCGTATGGGCAGTGGAGACACACAGAAACACGTCGGTGCGAGTTCCCGTGGGCGTCACTTTTCTCGGGGGCAGTCATTTCTTGGCAGGCAGTCAAGTGACTAAAATGCTGTGAGGATGATTTCTTTCAATTGTGTCTCAAACCAGAAGCCTCAATCTCATGACTGAACGCCCAGCTGCACTTTGACCACCGAGTGTTTGTTTTACTTTAAAATCCAGATGCAACAATCCCCCACGCCCCCCTCCCCCGCCTCCAGACACAGAACGCTCCAGAACCAGATCCGTCTGCTCCAACAAGCTGGGTCTCTATGAAACTAGAAAATCTACACTTTAAGAGACACCAGAATCTCCTCTGAGCCGACCGCCTCCCGTCAGCGGCAAAACAAACCAGAACCCAGTTTCACGTTTCACAGCAGCACCTCAGATCATGTTTCTCACACTTCTTCACCAAACCTCAAAGCTCTTCACTCCAAACACAGCATGTTTTATTTCCTTACTGTTTTGTGGTCATTTCCATCCATTCACGCTCCTCTGACCAAAATTAGTCACATAATCCTCTAGAATAGTGAAAGAGCGTCATACGCCCCAATGTTTGTTTTCACTCCAACATGGCGGCGACTACCCGCCGTGCATTGCGAGGCCGGGTGTGTGACGTCAGCTGCAAATGGAGTCCAATCATTCCAGTGCTTCCAGAGTTCACACTCCAGAACAGTAGAGGGCGATAATGCCTTTTAAACTTAAAAACACTGCCCTGTGTGGACAGAAAAGACCTGTTTGTTGGTATAACTGATGGTGGCGAGGCACGGCGAGCGGCAGGGTTCATGTCCTTTTCACCACTCATTTTCAGTGACTTTTCCAAGACTTCTCCATAACTTTTCACCAAGTTTCCATGAGCAAAACACGGCTTCACTCTCCACCGAAATGCATTTTTTTTCCCAGTATACAAACATAAGGAGCTTCTCAATAAGAAACTATAAGCTGTATTTAAATACAAATATTTGCAGTGCATTTCCATCTGCTCATTTTAAACAATTTCATAATTGTTCATTTGCAGCAAGATAATGTGTCATAAAAATAATAGAGTGTTAACTGCTGTTTACCATTTTGTATATTATATATTAGACAACGAAGGCTTTAGAGATAAATGTGCACATTCTCATAAACCTGAACTGCTGAAATACAGAGACAGTTCTGAACACCCCCCTCCTACCTTCCTGCATCAGGATGCCTTTGTAGAAGAGGTCCAGAGTTTCTTCTTCTATGGAAACCTGCATCATGACTCTTCTGAAGAACTGAGCCAAAATGTTTGATCGAACAGCAGATCCTCCAAACAGTGACCCAGAAACCCTGAAGGACACGAGTGTGGGCACAAACACCACTTGAACACACACTCAGATGAATTCCAGGCTGAAATACCGGACTGCAGGACAGAGGCTGGTGTTTTACTGTACACCTCAACCCCTTTCAGTCAGAAATCAGTCCAGGAGGCAGAAAACGAACTAAACCGTCCAGGAGACAACGCCACAGCAACGCTGGAAGGCTTCAGTCAGGAGGTTAAGACAGATAGATGGTGGAAAGTGAAGCAGGAGGTCAGATACAAGACAAAAGAACAACTCCTCCACCTCAATGACCACATTCATTCATTCATTATGATTAATAGTTCTGTTTTAAAATCAAGCAACGCCGAGCAGCCGTATAAGTAACAAATACGGTTCTCTGCACCAAATAATGATTTAGCTTGATTAGCTTGATTTTCAAAGGATTTTCAAAACATAAAAAAGATTTTCTGACCCCAACAAAAACCAGAGAATGGCACAATCTGGGTTGTTCAGAAAAGAAAAAGAAATTATGAAAATCAAACAGAAGTTGGTGTTAAATGGGGGTTGGGGAGGGGGGGGGGGGGGGGGGACATCAAATTCAACTGATGTCTAGACACACATATGCATACAGTGTGGTCCGTAATGACAGTGATTCAAGGTACAAGGCAGTGAGCTGTCACTTACTGTATGTACATCTGAGCACAAGTGTGCAACAGCAGAAAGCAACACAAATGATCTTAATTCATCTGTCTGAGGGTCAGGGAGGCAGCTGTCCCGGCCCCCAGGCGCAGGCCGTGGCCCCCAGGGTTCCCCCCAACCCACGGCTGCTGAGCCGTGGGGCTATGAGCAGACCCACACCAGACCACCGCCTCCACCAGGGGCAACACCAGACCACCGCCTCTACCAGGGGCAACACCAGACCACCGCCTCTACCAGGGGCAACACCAGACCACTGCCTCTACCAGGGGCAACACCAGAAACCCACACCAGACCACCGCCTCTACCATGAGCAACTCCAGACCACCGCCTCTACCAGGGGCAACACCAGAAACCCACACCAGACCACCGCCTCCCATGAGCAACACCAGACCACCACCTCTACCAGGGCAACACCAGACCACCGCCTCTACCAGGGGCAACACCAGAAACCACACCAGACCACCGCCTCTACCAGGGGCAACACCAGACCACCACCTCTACCAGGGGCAACACCAGAAACCCACACAGACCACCGCCTCTACCATGAGCACCAGACCACCGCCTCTACCAGGGGCAACACCAGACCACCGCCTCTACCAGGGGCAACACCAGAAACCCACACCAGACCACGCCTCTACCATGAGCAAACACCAGACCGCCTCTACCAGGGGCAACACCAGACCACCGCCTCTACCAGGGGCAAACCAGACCACCGCCTCTACCATGAGCAACTCCAGACCACCGCCTCTACCAGGGGCAACACCAGAAACCCACACCAGACCACCGCCTCTACCATGAGCAACACCAGACCACCGCCTCTACCATGAGCAACACCAGACCACTGCCTCTACCTCGGGATTACAGTCAGGTGGGCACCAATCCAAGTCGGCCCCGGCCAACTCAGCCGCCTCCGGGATACAGTCAAGTCGGCATCAAGCCAAGTCGGCCTCGCGGGAGGGGGGGGGGGGGGCTCTCAAGTGGCCGAGTTGGTCGGTGCCGACTAGACTGTAAGCTGCTTACCAACTCGGCCAAAAGCCTCTTTTTTTAAAATCACGATGCGGCTGCGGCGCGATGATTTGCAGTTTTTTTCGTGCACCACTTCTCCTCATGTAGCAGGCGGAGACTGGAGGACAAACTGTGTGATGATGGAGACTGACAGGTTAGAGGTGGAGAATGGACCTGGAGCTTCATGTTTGACGTTCTGATTGAACCGAGTAGCTTAGCTACGAGCGCGCGGCGTGAGCGGCTGTCTGGTCATGTGACCACATCACGTGACCATGTAACTGTGCAAATCGTCGCGTTGCAGCCAGCATCAGCTCCAGGAGTTGGCAGAAAGAGAAAGAGTGCGGGGTGTTCTCTATGAACTTCAGTTTTGGTTCGTGGACATCACTCAGAGGTGTGTTACAGTGTGAAAGCAGCTCTGGCTGTGCTCTGGATCTGCTCCTACCTGTTGTATAATATGTGGTGAACTTCCATATCTCCTCATATGACTTAAAAGTCACAGAAATGACTTTGTCCTCGCTGTTGATGGTGACCAGCTGAGCCTCCAGTTCCTGTATAAAGAGGAAACGTAAAGGCCACGGTCAGGTCCAAGAAAACGAAGTGAGAGTACTGTCAAGGTCCAGTCTGTCTTGTCCTGAATCCATGTGGATTAGGACAAGAGTGGAACTAATGGATTCAGGACAAGACAGACTAAAGTGGATCCTTTAGTTTCTCACCCTGCCTGTGTCTCCCATCGTCCTGCTGTCCCTGTCCGTCCCCGGCTCCCTGTCATTAGTCTGTTTCTGAGATCCTTGGAGTTCAGCTCCTTCTGTTCCTGCCTCTGGTTTTTGGAACTCTGTTCTGGACTTGGACCCTGTCTATGGATGACCCCCATCTGGACTTGTTTTCCTAATCAACACCTGTTTGTGCCGCTTGATCTGCTCCAGTCTGGATCTGGGTTCAGCCGCTCCTCTGGAGAGGATTCTATTGTAGACCGACTGATGTTCAGTTGGAGTTCTGCCACAGGCCGATATGGCAGAAACAGAGACGTGTGTGTGTGTGGTGTGTGTGTGTGGTGTGTGTGTGTGTGTGTGTGTGTGTGTGTGTGAGCTCTCATACCGTGAGCAGAGTGTTGAGCTTGGTGCTGTCAGCCTTCAGAAATCTGAGTTTCCCCGTCAGCATTTCCTGCAACTCCTCATCTGCAGGAAGACGATCTGGACCTGTGACCAAATCCAGCAGCACAGGCACAGCTGAGCGCACACACACACACACACACACACCACACCACACACACACACATACCACACACACACACACCACACACACACACACACACACACACCACACACACACACACTTTTAATCTGCAGCAGTGGCTGAATCAGTTTCACATAAAGTCTTTCAGTCATTTCAAAGCAACAAGGAGCCAGACCAGCACAGATCAGTCCACTGCAGCAGAGCTCTGACAGGAACCACAGCACGGATCAGTCCACTGCAGCAGAGCTCTGACAGGAACCACAGCACGGATCAGTCCACTGCAGCAGAGCTCTGACAGGAACCACAGCACGGATCAGTCCACTGCAGCAGAGCTCTGACAGGAACCACAGCACGGATCAGTCCACTGCAGCAGAGCTCTGACAGGAACCACAGCACGGATCAGTCCACTGCAGCATGGCCGTCTGCTAACTTTAGAGCAGAAGGGAAAACCCTTCTAACCACCAGGCTCCATCATTAAAGAGCTGTTGGGGGATGTATTGGACATAGTAAGTAAGTAAGTAAGTAAAGTTTATTTATATAGCACCTTTCACAGACACAAAGCCACAAGGTGCTTCACAGCATACATAAATAAGACAACAATTAAATACACATACATAAATAAGCAGCACTAAAAATGTGATCAAAACAGGCCCGAAAAACTAAGCAAATGCTTGAGAGAATAAAAAGTTTTAAGTTGTGACTTAAAAGTGTCAACAGTCACAACTGATCGAAGAGAGAGCGGGAGATCGTTCCAGAGCCTGGGAGCAACGGCCTGGAATGATCGGGCTCCTCTGGTCTTAAAGCGGGTACGCGGCACCTTTAAGAGATTCTGGTCCGCAGACCTTAAAGCCCTCGCAGGGGAGTAAGGCTGGAGCAGATCGCGAATATAAGAGGGAGCTGGTCGTGCAAGGCCCGAAAGGTTAAAACCAAAATCTTAAAGTTAACTCTATAAGAGCTGGCAGCCAATGAAGCTCCTTCAGAATGGGAGAATGCGGGTCCATCTGTTAGTGCGGGTCAAGATTCTTGCTGCAGAGTTTTGCACAAGTTGCAGCCTCGAAAGCTCCTTCTTATTCAGGCATGAGAACAAGCTGTTGCAGTAGTCTAAGCGCGAAGAGACAAAAGCATGAATGATGAGCTCTAAATCACTGAATGAGACCATTTTCCTAAGTTTAGAGATTTTTCTCAATTGAAAGAAACAGTTCTCGTCAGCTGCTTGCAGTGCTCCGCCAGAGACATGTCTTTATCAAAGAAAACACCCAGGTTTCTAAGACTGGATTTGGCAGACTGCCCGAGGTCACCAAGGTACTGTTTGATCCCTGGAATTGAGACATCAGGGGCGAAGAGAGTGTTTCAGTTTTGTCTGCGTTAAGTTGGAGAGAATTTTCGCTGAGCCATTGTTTTATTTCTGCCAAGCAGTGGAAAAAGGAATCCAGCTTCTGTATCCCATCTGACTTGAAAGAGCAGTAGAGCTGGATGTCATCAGCGTACAAGTGGTAAGAGACATCCTTAAACCTTTGGATTATGTTACCCAGGGGGAGCAGATACAATAGAAATAAAATAGGGCCCAGGACGGAGCCCTGAGGCACCCCACTTGCCAGATTCATGGACTCTGATTTAACCTGGTTTATAGACACACAAAGCTGCGTCCAGACAGATATGAAGTGAACCACTGGAGAACCGACCCCGACAGTCCCACATGGTCCCTCAGTCTACATAGCAGGACCTGGTGGTCAACAGTGTCGAACGCTGAGGACAGATCCAGGAGAACTAGGACGGTGCAACTGCCCGAATCGGCAGACATCATTATGTCGCTGGACACTTTTAGTAGGGCTGTTTCTGTGGGGTGGTGCTGACGGAAGCCAGATTGGAATTTGTCGAAGAGGTTGTATTGGTCGAGGTAGGAAGACAGCTGATTGCAGACCACCTTCTCAAGGATCTTTGACAGAAGTGGCAGCTTAGAGATGGGCCTATAACTATTTCGGTCTGCTGGGTCTAAACCTCCTTTTTTTAGAAGAGGCTCCACAATGGCGAGCTTGAAGGCATATGAGGGAGAGGGATGGAAGAGTGATGGAGAAGTGATATGAGTGATGGAGGAGGGATGGAGGAGAGATAGAAGTGATGCAGGGGGGTGGAGGAGGGTGGAGGAGCTGCAGGACACTGCAGGGGACAGAGTTTTCTCCTTGTCTCTTGATCCAGCTAACAGGACTCAGTGTGATTTCAGGTGTGAATACGACGGACTGGTGAAGGATGCAGTGACGATCTGGAGCAGCTGTCTGTTCACTGAACATTTCACTCAGCTGGGGTTCAGATAGCAAAGAATAAAGCATTAAAGTCAAGCTATAATTTAAGTTTGTGAAAGTTTGTTTGTGTCCTTCAATTTGAATCTATGGTTAGATTTAATGTCAGGACCGATCAACAGGAGAATAACGCTCCCGAAAAACCTGGACCATAAAGTCAGTCAAGCAATGTGAAACGATTCAGTCACTAACCGCCAAGTTTAATAAATGACAGGAGACGGGCTCCTGGGGTCAAGGTGTGAAGCTTTTTCAGCCTTTCACATGACTCTTGGGCCTTGTCAGCTGAGTTTTACAGTTTTAGCTTCCCATGAGTCTGAACCGGCAGGAGGAATGAAAAGCAGACTTCAGCCTGATGGTCAAGAGTACACAACTGATTCAACCTGAAAAACATCAAGAAGCATATTTAAAAAAGACCGAGATCACTGCAAAAGTAGGGGCAGTGAGAACATGCAAACCTCTGCAAGAAAAAGCTCAAAGCTTCATATCCTTAAAGGCAAGAGGGCCAACCACTGCTCCACTGCGCGGCTCAGGATGGAGGAAAGGCTGCCGGTCTGATCATTACAGTCTCTGTTCCACCTGCCCTTCCTGCAGCCCCAGAGCACCATGGAGACCCAGGCTGGGTCCCACACCCCAGGTTGGGAGCCAGTGGGCTGAAGTAGGGCTTCCGGTTCTCAGCAGGGAAAGGTTTGCAGTCAGAGGTCTGAAGCTTCCTGTCTGACTGATCTCAGCCTTCCAGTGACCGGGTGTTGATGGAAGGCGGCTGAATGTGGTGGTCATTAACATGTCACGGTTCAGAAGCCGCGCCCACTGAGGTCCAACACGTAGAGGAGGAACCTTGTCTCGGGGTGTCCACCTCCTCCTCGCTATTCCGCGGTCCGTTAACTGAGCCCTGAAGTATTGATTATTTCCAACAGAGAGGCTGACACTCGTCACACACACTGTTCGCTTTGACCACGTCTCAGAGCCAGACTCCAGACCCGGGCCCGGTCTGCTCCCAGAGAGGTCCGTCCCACTGAGACACACCCGGGACTGGGTCCGGACCCGGTGAACCCAGATTGTACCGGAACCGAGAACCAATACTGCTGTCTCCTCCGTCCTGCCCCAGTGGACGCTCTGCTGGAGACACCAGGAGACAGTCCAGGACCAGTCCAGGACGCAGTCCAGGAGACAGTCCAGGAGCTCCAAGAGACAGTCCAGGAGACAGTCCAGGAGGCAGTCCAGTAGACAGTCCAGGAGACAGTCCAGGAGACAGTCCAGGAGGCAGTCCAGTAGACAGTCCAGGAGACAGTCCAGGAGACAGTCCAGGAGGAGTCCAGGAGACAGTCCAGGAGACAGTCCAGGAGGCAGTCCAGGAGACAGTCCAGGAGACAGTCCAGGAGACAGTCGAGGCAGTCCAGGAGACAGTCCAGGAGGCAGTCCAGGAGACAGTCCAGGAGACAGAGCTGATATTTCTGTCTCTTTGAAGGAAGCCAGCTTGTGAGGACCCGTCCATCTGAAGGAGGAGTGGCAGACTGGCTCCATACAGCTGTGAACATCTGGGTGGGGTTCCAGCCTGCCACGGTCCCAGGAAGGAGCCAGGACTCACCTGGCTGTGGTGTGTGAGGCGTTCAGGCTGCTCAGGTCTGTGAGGCGTTCAGGTGTGTGAGGCGTTCAGGTGTTCAGGCGTTCAGGTGTGTGAGGCGTTCAGGTGTTCAGGCGTTCAGGTGTGTGAGGCGTTGGGGTGTGTGAGGCGTTCAGGTGTTCAGGCGTTCAGGTCTGTGAGGCGTTCAGGTGTTCAGGCGTTCAGGTGTGTGAGGCGTTCAGGTGTGTGAGGCGTTCAGGCGTTCAGGTGTGTGAGGCGTTGGGGTGTGTGAGGCGTTCAGTGTGTGAGGTGTTCAGGTGTGTGAGGCGTTCAAGCGTTCAGGTGTTCAGGCGTTCAGGTGTGTGAGGTGTTGGGGTGTGTGAGGCGTTCAGGTGTGTGAGGCGTTGGGGTGTGTGAGGCGTTCAGGTGTGTGAGGCGTTCAGGTGTGTGAGGCGTTCAGGTGTGTGAGGCGTTGGGGTGTGTGAGGTGTTCAGGTGTGTGAGGTGTTCAGGCGTTCAGGTGTTCAGGCGTTCAGGTGTGTGAGGCGTTCAGGTGTTCAGGTGTTCAGGCGTTCAGGTGTGTGAGGCGTTCAGGTGTGTGTGAGGCGTTGGGGTGTGTGAGGTGTTCAGGGTGTGAGGTGTTCAGGCGTTCAGGTGTTCAGGCGTTCAGGTGTGTGAGGTGTTCAGGCGTTCAGGTGTTCAGGCGTTCAGGTGTGTGAGGCGTTGGGGGTTGTGAGGCGTTCAGGTGTGTGAGGCGTTCAGGTGCTCAGCAGTGGGGAGTTTCAGCCGTCCAGCTCTGCCAGCGTCAGACGTCCTCACTCATGCTGAGCTGTCCTGGGGGAGCGAGGGCTGCTGAAGCTCCTGCATTCAGACTGAAGGACGTTCTAAGAGCAGAGGTTCTGTGCTGAATGAGCCTCAAGCCGTTGAGATCAGAACCTTGACCCTCATTTCATTTTCAGTTCTCTTTGCTTTGCTGTTGTTCACTAAACACTTCTTTGCTGTCAAATCAACACATGGGCTATGAGGAAATAACTGAAACCACACACACACACACACACACACACACACACACACACACACTCTTACCTGCCCGGTGCCGCTGCTGCTGGCCGTCTGCAGACAGCTTCCTCCGGTGACCGGAGCTCTGGGAGTCACGCTTCCCCCGGGCCGACATGTCTGCTGAGAGAGCCCTGCTGCCAGTGCAGTCGCCCGACGGAGCAGCTGCTCCACCCTCTGGACGGCAGCTCCACCCTCTGGACGGCAGCTCCCCTCTGGACGGCTGCTCCACCCTCTGGACAGCAGCAGCTCCACCCTCTGGACGGCTGCTCCACCCTCTGGACGGCAGCTCCACCCTCTGGACAGCAGCAGCTCCACCTCGGACAGCAGCAGCTCCACCCTCTGGACAGCAGCAGCACCCTCTGGACGGCAGCTCCACCCTCTGGACAGCAGCAGCTCCACCCTCTGGACGGCAGCTCCACCCTCTGGACGGCAGCTCCACCCTCTGGACAGCAGCAGCTCCACCCTCTGGACGGCAGTCCACCCTCTGGACAGCAGCAGCTCCACCCTCTGGACAGCAGCTCCACCCTCTGGACGGCTGCTCCACCCTCTGGACAGCAGCCGCTCCACCCTCTGGACGGCTGCTCCACCCTCTGGACAGCAGCAGCTCCACCCTCTGGACAGCAGCAGCTCCACCCTCTGGACAGCAGCAGCTCCACCCTCTGGATGGCAGCTCCACCCTCTGGACTTTATTATTAAACATGGCCCCTATTTAAATTCAACATCAGTGACAGTTTTTCGGCGTCGATATCTCACACCAGACTAACATGATGTCTGAATCATTAATCTAAAGATAATTGTTGTGTGGCCTTGCTCATTTGTCTTTTTACTGAACTGAAAGGACAGAAGAATGTACCGCCTGTGGAGCTTGTCTGCCGTGCTTCATGTTGCAGGAATACAGCTGAGTGTCTTTCTAACGCCACTTGTTGAAGTGCTTTAAAGATGTTAGGAGGAGCTCTGTTCTGAAGAGGACTATGGTTTTGTTTGCTCAGCTGAAGGCAGATCCACCCTTCATATCAACCTCATGGCAGACCAACACTTTTATTGTGAAACTTTTATATTTCTGTCTTTCCTTTATCCTGCACAGCGGCTGAAAGCTCAGCAGACTGCAGGTCTGTGAGGTTCGGAGTCTCAAATAAAGCCAAGCAGCCGCGGTTAATGATCAGTCACAGAGCAAACACTTCCATCAGGTCAGCGGGCGGCGTGGAGCAGGGACTCAGAGCGTCCAGCCACACCAGTGCATGGAAACACTTGAGTTTCTTGCAGACGTGCATGTTTTCCCCCTGAATGTTTCCCTTCGCTGCATCCTCTGGTTCCCTCTGTGTGACTGTGTGAATGCTGAATCCAGCGTCAGTGTTTTCCCCTCTAACATCCCAGGAGCACACTCAGCATTTCCTTTCCTCTGTCCTCACATTTCCTCTCTCAGCTCCAAAACGCCAAAGCATGTGGAAGTTAACCCCCCCAGGAATCCGTGTGACCCTCAGACAGGCTGACAGAAGGCTTTTTTATGGGAAAAAGTCTCCAGCGCTCTTTCTAGCATAAGCCATGATGAAAGCGCTGAGCGGTGCAGGAGGTCGGGGGGGGGGGGGGGGGGGGGGGGGGGGGGGGGGGGGCTTCAACAGCTGTCCATGTTAAAATACTCCTGGTGAGGCACGGTGGGGGGAGCATCATGTTCTAGAGCTGCCTTCATCCAGTAAGTGACCAGATCCCCTTCCTGCCCCGTCTATAAGCTCTACACTGCCCCCCAGTGGACAGTGAGCAGCCTGCATGGCACCATGGGTGTGTGTGTGTGTGTGTGTGTGTGTGTGTGTGTGTGTGTGTGTGTGTGTGTGTGTGTGTGTGTGTGTGTAAGAGCTTTCAGAACGATTTGGGGTGGGGTTGTGTGATGTAAACTCAGTGAACAACTTTTCTTAGTGGAAGAGATTCTGAAAATGTACTCAAAAATCACATTAAAAGTACAAAAACTGTCTAACAAAAGTACTCAGTGTTGGATCAGAAGAACATTATTGATCTATGAAATAGTAAATAGAAAAGTAACATTTTGAAACGTGTGGCGGACATCTCCTTTAAGCACTGATATTGAACAAAAAAAAAACAACTGCCTCTCCAAGCTGGAGTGTGTTTGTGCTGCGAACCAGCTGCGGCACCGCCAGTGGGAAAGGGACAGAAAGGAGCCGCAGTGTTTTCACTGTCCGCCGCTCAGCATTCTCACCTTACTCAGAATACGAGGCCGGTAGGCAGTGTGCGGACTGTTCCGCGGCTGTCGGGGGGACGTGCCTCAGAGAGGACTTGCACTAAACACATCCGTTACGACCAGGCTGGACTCTGCCCGCTCCTGTGAGCATATCTCAACCTCCACACACATCAAACCTGAATCCAAACCAGAACACGCCAGCCTGTCTACTGCTGTGTCATTATTGTGGATTGTGATCTGAGTCCCTCTTCGCTCACCGTAGTCCAGGCGGGATTGGCAATGCATGCTGGGATATGTTGTATAGAGAAATGTCAATGTGACCAGGTGAATGCTAATAAACGACAACGCGTCTATTTGACCCAACGAGGAATATCACACTACGAGGGATCAAACCAGCATCAGCACGCGCAAAATAACCTCTGAAATACTGAACACGAATCCACAACCCAATCAAGGACAAGACACACACCTTTCCTTGGCTACCATACAGGCCGATCAGAACGAAGATGCCGTTTCTTCTGCTTCAAACTGATCTCAAGTACTCTGGCTGGCAGAAAATCCTTCTGCTTGGTTTCTGTGACGTCAACAGCCCTTTTGTGTGCTATGCTATCACCATACTTTTTTTAAGAAACCCTTTTGTTTGTGGCTGCTTACATCTCCGTTAATCCACTTCTGATAAGTGCGTGCCAGTTAGCTTTTCTGAAACACCTTTTACCTTTCCCAAAAGTGTTTTCGTGTCTCTGCAAATAGTGCATCCCAGGTTCCCGTCTTAATAAACAGCCAGGTGTTGTGGGACTTCCATCGGCTGGTCCAGTCAGCCGGGAGCGAGAGGCCGGCGGCCTCTGAGCCGTCCTCATCTCCTCCATCTCCGGCCTCTGTCAGCCGGCTGCGGCGGGCGTTCACCAGCACCGGCGCCTTCAGGTGCAGCCAGGTCGGTTGCACCTGAACTCGCCTGTTGCTGCTCCTCAGGACCATTTTTCTTCGGTTTTTTCATAAACGATATTTGCGAGCAGGTTTCCTTTATTTCCCTTACGGTGTGTTTCCACCAGACGTGACGCGAATTTTTCACATGATGAGATTACATACAAAGTCAATGTAATTCTACGGTTCTCGCTCAATCTTGAGCGGCGAACAGTGAGCAATGAAGCAGCGAGCGGCAAGCGTTTCCAGCGAAAATTCGTTCGCCGCTCCAGTTGAATAATTCAACTTTTCAAGCGAATTCGCTTGTGGATGTGCCAGGACAGCCTATCAGCGTCCTCCTGATTGCCTCCTCCAGGGCTCGGAGTGACGTGATGCTGCGGCGAGCGGCGAGGGTTTTTTGCATATTCGTACCAGCGATAAAACTGGAGCGTCTAGCGCAGCGTGATTTCATTGTCGTGCGAATGAGTCCGCATTCACGCTTCTGGTGGAAACACAGTGTTAGACATTTTTTTTACTGCAAATCATTCACAACTGTTAGCACTGAAGTTTAGCGGCGAGAGCGCAAATGGTCCAGCGTAGTCTGTTTCCGTTTCTGATGTCTGACTTAAAGTGACATTTGAGCATAGCGCCCCCACACTTCAATGGTGAGGACAAGTACTGCATGCAGGCTGGCAGCTTCAAAGTGGAACAGTGACGCTCAGACCAGACAAACCCTGGCCTCATATGCACATGAGCCATGATTATGATAATACAAAACAGTAATAATAAAATAAAGGAAATACACGAGGGAAACAGCATTTTGCCAATATTTAGCCCCCCCCCCCAAAAAAAAATAAAATAAAATAAAATAAAAAAATCACAAATCATGTTTTCAGGGGAGTTTATGTCTCATTAAGGAGGGCTGAGACCTGAGGGGAAACCTCCAAATGGACTGTGTCAGTGTGGCAGACCTGAAGCTAATGATCTGTTGTCTTCGTTCTGTGGAGAGAAAGGTTCTGTTTGGAGAGCTGCCGGACTCTGGACTAACAACATTTTCGCTCGAGGTTAGTCGGGTTGGGTCAGTGACGACGGTCCTTCTTTCCACCGCCTGCACAATAATAAAGTGAAGTGTGGATAGTGAACAGCAGGGGGCAGTATGACGCTTATCTTGCGTGCAGCCTGCTGGAAAATATTTGAAGAAGAAGAAGGAGAAGTCACTTCCGGTGTCCCCAGCAGCCGTGCTCCGTGACGCCGTTCCGCCCGTTGTTGTTCAGCATCCTCCGCTCGCTAGCTCCCGTTAGCCGTCCGCGGCTCCCGCGCTGCTCCACCATGAGTCGAAAGAGGAACCACGGCTTCTCCGAGCCATCCTGCCCCCCAACCTCCACGGAGCCTTCCTGGAGCCCCCGGGCCGGGCAGCCGAGCGGAGGGGGATTTCCTGGAGATGGAGCCCGACGAGGAGCTGCTGTGCTCGGTCACCGACATCACGGAGCACCTGGGCAGGAACATCACCGTGGTGCTGGAGACCGCGCTGTCCGAGATCCGCAAGATGGTCAGCAGCAGGATCCGGGTCCTGAAGATGGAGCTGCTGGACAAGAGCGAGGAGATCGAGGTGCTGAAGGCGCGGCTGGACTCGGTGCACAGGGACGGGAGGGACTGCTTCCCCGACCCGTCCGCGGAGGCTGCCTTCAGGAAGCAGGACTTCGGCTCCGGAACCAGGCACAGCAACGGAGAACCGCGCAGGACCAAGCCGGCGCTGCCCGCCGTCAAGAAGGAGAACATCGACGCGATCTGCGACTACCTGATGAAGGACAAGAACTCCAGAGGGGGCCCCGACCGGACCCGGACCCCGCCGACAGGGAGGCGGACCCGCCTGCCCTCAACCTGTGGGCGGACGGCGGCGTGGGGGCCCCGGGGCCCGGGCCCGGGCCCGGAGACTCCGAGGCCGCCGCGGAAGACATCTTCGCCATGCTCCGTCCGGCAGCAAGCGGATGTACGACTACGAGTGGATCGCCCCGATGGAGTACTCTGCAGACCTGAAAGGTGGACCAGCAGGGGGTGAGTGAGGAGAGAGAGAGAGGGGAGTGTCGCTGAGAGAGAGAGAGGGAGAGGGAGGGAGCGAGTGTGTCAGTGAGAGAGAGAGAGACACTGTCAGATGTTTGAAGTCCACTACATTCAGGGGGGTTATGGGTTTGGATGAGAACTGGAGAGCAGCAGGATCCTCCTTGTTCAGGAGACTCCAGACCTGGTCCTGGAGGGTCAGGTCCTGGAGGGCTCAGGTCCTGGAGGGTCCTGGTCCTGGAGGGGTCAGGTCCTGGGGTCCTGGTCCTGGACGGGTCAGGTCCTGGAGGGGTCAGGTCTGGAGGGGTCAGGTCCTGGAGGGATCGGTCCTGGAGGGGTCAGGTTGGAGGGTCCCGGTCCTGGAGGGGTCAGGTCCTGGAGGGATCCGGTCCTGGAGGGGTCAGGTCTGGAGGGTCCCGGTCCTGGAGGGGTCAGGTCCTGGAGGGCTCGGGTCCTGGAGGGTCCGGTCCTGGAGGGGTCAGGTCCTGGAGGGCCCCGGTCCTACAGGGATCCGGTCCTACAGGGGTCGGGTCCTGGAGGGATCCGGTCCTGGGGGTCAGGTCCTGGAGGGATCCGGTCCTGGAGGGATCCGGTCCTGGAGGGGTCGGGTCTGGAGGGGTCAGGTCCGGGGTCAGGTCCTGGAGGGATCCGGTCCTGGAGGGGTCAGGTCCTGGAGGGTCAGGTCCTGGAGGGGTCCGTCCTGGAGGGGTCAGGTCCTGGAGGGGTCAGGTCCTGGAGGGGTCAGGTCCTGGAGGGATCCGGCTGGAGGGGTCAGGTCCTGGAGGGCCCGGTCCTACAGGGATCGGTCCTACAGGGGTCGGGTCCTGGAGGGGTCAGGTCCTGGAGGGCTCAGGTCCTGGAGGGGTCAGGTCCTGAGGGGTCAGGTCCTGGAGGGGTCAGGTCCTGGAGGGATCCGGTCCTGGAGGGTCAGGTCCTGGAGGGGTCAGGTCCTGGAGGGGTCAGGTCCTGGAGGGATCCGGTCCTGGAGGGGTCAGGTCCTGGAGGGATCCGGTCCTGGAGGGGTCAGGTCCTGGAGGGGTCAGGTCCTGGAGGGATCCGGTCCTGGAGGGATCCGGTCCTGGAGGGGTCAGGTCCTGGAGGGGTCAGCCAGCGGTTGCCCCCCCGGTGGCCCTGCATGCTGACAGTCCTCTCAGAGCAGGACTGTGACGCTGTAACATCAGCGGCTGGCAGGAAGCTGCTCTCAGTGACAGCTGGGTTTGTTTGTAGTCGATCACATCACTGTGATGAAGCTCATATGTAATAACTGCCAGTAACTAACACAAATAACATGGATTCCTCAACCATAACTGAGCTGCATTGTCTTTCAGTGAATGTATTTAAACAAAAACTACAAACATTACTGTCATTTTTGAGACATGCAGTCCATGTATGTATAAGTACCTTAATGGTGCCAGGTGTCACACTTTAACGGGATTTAATGATGTTTCAGGTACTGGTGAAATGTTTTGTTATTGGCTCAAACATTTACTTATGGACAACGCTGCAGTGATGATTTCAAAAGGTATTATATCGCTGGCTGGGATTGCATTATTGATGATGACTACAGTCACATTTCAAACACGAGCAGAAGTTCTTCAAACCGCGGCGGAGTTCAGCTTCCCAGGACAGCAGGAGCTTCACAGCCGTCCGCCGGACTGAGCCTGTGGCCTCCAGCTGCAGTGGGATTCTCACCACTGACCGCTGCTGCTGCTGCTGGGACTCCCCAGGTCCAGACAGGGACGTCCAGGAGCCCTGCTCAGAGGACCTCAGCAGCAGCGCAGACCACCGCCACCTCGCTTTAGTCACACTGAGCTCTTCCTGTGTCTGGTCAGTGGTTCTAACTGCTGGTCAGTGGTTCTAACTGCTGGTCGGTGGTTCTAACTGCTGGTCAGTGGTTCTAACTCCTGGTCGGTGGTTCTAACTGCTGGTCAGTGGTTCTAACTCCTGGTCAGTGGTTCTAACTGCTGGTCAGTGGTTCTAACTGCTGGTCGGTGGTTCTAACTGCTGGTCAGTGGTTCTAACTGCTGGTCGGTGGTTCTAACTGCTGGTCGGTGGTTCTAACTGCTGGTCGGTGGTTCTAACTGCTGGTCGGTGGTTCTAACTGCTGGTCGGTGGTTCTAACTCCTGGTCGGTGGTCCTAATCCTGGTCAGTGGTCCTAATCCTGGTCAGTGGTTCTAACTCCTGGTCGGTGGTCCTAATCCTGGGGTGGTTCTAACTCCTGGTCGGTGGTCCTAATCCTGGTCGGTGGTTCTAACTCCTGGTCGGTGGTCCTAATCCTGGTCGGTGGTTCTAACTCCTGGTCGGTGGTCCTAATCCTGGTCGGTGGTTCTAACTCCTGGTCGGTGGTTCAACTCCGGTCGGTGGTCCTAATCCTGGTCGGTGGTTCTAACTGCTGGTCGGTGGTTCTAACTCCTGGTCGGTGGTCCTAATCCTGGTCAGTGGTTCTAACTCCTGGTCGGTGGTTCTAACTCCTGGTCAGTGGTTCTAACTCTGGTCGGTGGTTCTAACTCCTGGTCGGTGGTTCTAATCCTGGTCGGTGGTCTAATCCTGGTCGGTGGTTCTAACTGCTGTCTGGTTGTGTTTTCTGGTTTGTGTTTAAGCAGTGATGAAGGACACAGAGAGTGACAGCGTCCACACTGCTGACCAGGAGATGAGGACGATGAAGACAAGGCGGCGGCGGCGGCGGCTGCGGCGGCGGGGGGGAGGGAGGGCGGAGCCCTGGAGCAGGCCCAGGCTCCTCCCTCCCAGACTTCTCCATGGAGCCCCAGGACTCCCCCGGAGAAGGGGGCAGCTCCCTGGAGGGAAACTCGGACGGGGCCGAGGCAGGTGGGGAGTCGCTCCGCACACTTCATACAGCAGGAGGTCTCTGACCTCTGACCTCGAAGCCTCTCTCACTCCATGAACAGCATGTGAGCCCAGCACTGAGGCGGGTTCGTCACGTCTCACTGATGGACCTGAAGCAGCAGTCTGTTTCAGACATTAGAAGCAGCCGCCGTGACACATTGGGTACATTTCTGAGCATTCTGATCCAGGATGGCGCCTGCAGCTGTCGGCCTGAACACCGAGCTCGGCCAGACTCGGCGGAGACTCCAGTCTCAGTCGGTTTTTTAGGACCACAAACAAATCAGAACTTTGTCTTTTCGGGTGTTTTCAGCGGCGGCGCCGCCTGGTCCTCACTGAGCGGAGCGGCGCTGCGAGGTTCCTGGCCGGTCCCTGTTCTGACCTTGTGGCTGTTGTGGTTTCAGGGCCGTTCTGTGCTGAGACCTACATCTGCTCGCTGTGCGGCGTCTTCTGTCCCGACTCGCTGTTCCTGGAGGAACACGTCAGGCTGCTGCACCCGGACTCCGCCGACGCCCTGCAGTCCACCTCGCGCCCTCGTCCCCGCGGCCCGGGGCGGCGGCGGCGGCGAGCCCGGGAGGGCGGAGGGACTGTCGGGCGAGGGCCGGCCGGCGCCGGGCTCGGGGGGCAGGAGGGAGATGAAAAGCGACGGCGGGTACGAGTGCGGGGACTGCGGCCGGCACTTCAACTACCTGGGCAACCTGCGCGCAGCACCAGCGCATCCACACCGGCGAGAAGCCCTTCATGTGCCCGGAGTGCGGCGAGAGCTTCCGCCACGCCGCCCGGCTGAAGAGCCACCGGCTGGTCCACAGCGGCGCCCAGAGCCCTTCCCCTGCCTGCAGTGCGGGAAGGGCTTCTCCGTGCTGTCCGGACTCAAGAGACACCAGCGCGTCCACACCGGGGAGAGTCCCTACGCCTGCCCGCAGTGCGGCCGCCGCTTCAAGGAGCTGGGCAACCTGTACACCCACCAGAGGATCCACAGCGGCGCCACGCCCTACTGCTGCCAGCAGTGCGGCCGCAGGTTCCGCCATCTGGGCACCTACAAGAGCCACCGCTGCAGCGCGCCGCCGTGACGGGCGCCGGTCCGCCGGTCCGCCGCCGCCGCGCAGTGGAGCACCGCGGTCCTGACCGGACAGCTGGGACTCTGCCCTTTGACCCCTGGAGCTTATTTCGAAATGACAAAGACTTGTGAGGACTGTGTGGACAAAGTCCAGTTTGCTGATCGTCCAGATCAGCAGTTAGAAAACATTTTCATCAAATGGCACATTTAGCAGGTGTGTTACGGTCATCCATCCATCATCCATCCATCCCATCATCCATCCATCATCCATCCATCACAACATCCCTCATCCATCCATCTTCTGAAGCACTCCAAACATATTCCATTGTTAGAATTTTAAGGGCAGAAACGTCACCGCTCATATTTACACTTCCAAGTAAAAACCTTTGGAACAGTGTTTTCTCCATGTGGTTGACCGTTTCGGTGGCCGGCCACTCTGAGGAGTGTTTCCCACCTACCCCTGAGGAGACACGAGGACCAAGTCAGACTGGGGACTGTGTATCTAATTCTATAGGATCTCTTGAGTCCATTTCAAGCAGATGTTGCGGAACCCGTCAGTAATGTCCCAGTGATCAAACCATGCCCATGAAAAGTCACACCAGGAGTTTACAGTGAGCAGTGCCATGGAAAAGCATTTCCCCCTTCTCTAGCCTTTTTTTTCTTGCATTTTCCCTACTGAAATGTTTAAAATGATCAAACAAGTGCAAACAGCAGACAACGATCACCCTCGTAATCTGCGTCTTGGTTAAATGGTGATTTGTTTGAGGCTGGCCTTCAGAGCTGGATTCCCGGAGCGCCAGCCACCACAGCGCTGCTTACTTTGTTTTGATCTCGTTCATTTCTGTTGTCAGGCAGTGATTGGTGGGATCTATGAAAACCCTCCTCGGCTTGGGTCGGGTGGGCGGTGCCAGAAGTCATGAGCGGCTCATCGCGGTGGTGACCTGGTGACCTGCACCTCCAGCAGCTTCATGATCTTAATGACTCTTCCTAACTTCCAGTTCAGAATCGGCTGCTTCCTGCTCCTGAGCCTCGCAGCGTGACGGCGGCGAGGCGGTGTCGGTGGACCTCAGTGCACCGCGGCAGGATTCTCAGTATCGCACTATATCACACCTCCCAAAAAGTTCAGCCCTTGTCTGGTCAGTCCGTAGTTTATCGTTCCAGATGTTTTGGGGATCCTTCAGATCTTTGCAGAAGTAACCTGAGCCTTGATGCTCTTGTGGTCTGCAGTGGGTCTCTGCCCTGGACCTCAGCCGTTGTCCTGACCTCTGACCCCAGCTGAGGTGAGGGACCCTGCGGTTCTGTAGATGTCCTGGTTCCTCTGAGACCTCCTGGATGCGCCGCTGCTCTGCTCTTGGGGTCATTTTGGCAGTTCTGATGTCCTGGTCCTGGATGGGTCAGGAGCAGGTTTTGGTGTGGTTGATTCAGTTGAAGTCTTTCCAGGAGTCGTGATTAGTTACAGTTACTGTGTTTAACAAGAGGAGCAGTTGCTTGTTCACATCTGACTGGGTGGGTGTGGAGACCTTTCTTTCTCCAATAAAATAATTTAAAAATGGCATTTTGGGTTTAATTTTGGTATCTTTTCTCAAATATTTGAATTTGATGTCAGTGGGGAAATAGTACTTTTCCACAGCACTGCCTCTGAGAGGCAGCTGGCAGCGTATCGCCGTCTGATGAGGAGAAAACCTGAGCTCCATTTTCACTCTTGAGTCAAAGACAACTCAGAATTGATGTTTTAACATCAGCACAAAATAAACAAGGTTGAAGTTGGACTTCAGTTTTTTCACATGATGTTTTCAGGTGAAAATGGAACATTCTGGATGGTTCCCAGGACGAGGAACTGAACCTTTAGAGAACATTTTTAAAACACTCCGACTCCGTCTCCATAGAAAAACAGAACTTTTCTGAAACACTGACACTCTACTGTCGTAGTAAATAGTCTCTGCACAAGCATGAGAAGAATTAACTCGTTAAACGTGAGTGAGGTGTGTGCTTAACTCCTGAACCGAACGGTTTCTCCAAGCAAGTTGACTGCGTCCAGAACATGAGCCACACCGTCACTAGGACATTTACTCCACTGCGGTCTAGAACGTTTACCACGTCGTCTGGACCACATGTCCAGAAATGTTCCTCTCACTATGTGAATGGCCTAAAACGATGAAGAAAGACAGTTTGAAGGAACGCCGTTGTTTCCTGTGTGCTCTTCTGTGTGTGCAGAAGCAGGTGACTTTAAACGCCACACTGCAGTTACTGCATTGCCATGTAAATGGTCATTGTTTTCAAACGTTAACGTCTAAATGTCGAAACTTTTCGGTAACGACTCAAGTCATCAATTTTCACTGGAAATGCGACAGTGATGGCGTAAACATGTAAACAGGGTGCAAACGTCACGGAGACGGCGTTAACATCGTGTAAATGGCGTAAACATGTAAATGGGGCGTCAACATTGTGTAAACAAAGTGTAAATGTTGTCTAAACAGCACAAACATGTAACCAGGGTGTAAACATGGCACAAACGTAAACAGGGCGTAAACATTGTGTAAACATCGTGTAAACGTAATCAGGGCGTAAACATGGCGTAAGCAGGGCGTAAACATTATGTAAACGTAGTGTAAACGTAAACATGGCGTAAACAGCGCTGTTCCAGCGGTGTGATGAGCCTCAGTGAAAAGTGAGCCTCTGGGTGGAGCTGGGCAGGTGGTGCTGCTGCTGGGCAGGTGGTGCTGCTGGGCAGGTGGTGCTGCTGGGCAGGTGCTGCTGTACAGGTGCTGCTGCTGGGCAGGTGGTGCTGCTGGGCAGGTGGTGCTGCTGTACAGGTGGTGCTGCTGGGCAGGTGGTGCTGGGCAGGTGCTGCTGTACAGGTGGTGCTGCTGGGCAGGTGGTGCTGCTGTACAGGTGGTGCTGCTGGGCAGGTGGTGCTGCTGGGCAGGTGCTGCTGTAAAGGTGGTGCTGGTCAGGTGCTGCTGCAGCCTGGTTGTAGCCAGCAGTAAGTTCTGTTAGCGTGTTTTGGAGTTTTCTTGTTCTCTCTGAGCTCCTGTTTGCTCCTGGTCCTGTTAATAACTCCAGCAGTCCAGACGTGGTTGTTCATTGAAGTGGAGGATGGGAGCGTGCACACAGCGCTGCTGCAGTGTGTCTGAAGTCATCTTGTTTTCTGAATTAAATGGATCTTAAGTTTTGGACTATATTCCTTCAATCAGTTTATTTTCAGCATGTTCTCAGAAATACCAGGAAGCAGCAGGTTCCTCAGGACCCAGCAGCTGGACCCTGCAGCAGCCTGCTCCTCTGAGGACTGAAGCTGGAGGACTTTCTGTTCACCTCTGTGTGTTTTCACAGTGCAATTCATCACAGGTTTCTCCAGCTGAGGGTTTCGGTGACAGACGGAGCTCAGAGGAAGCTTTTCTCTGGAGGACTGGATGCAGTCGGTGTCTGTGTCTCTAATGCTGCTGTGGTAAAAGACTGACTGCTCCTCAGCAGGGGGCTCTGCCTTCACCACCGCCTGCTGCCCCCTGCTGCCCCCTGCTGCTCCCTGCTGCCCCCTGCTGCCCCTGCTGCTCCCTGCTGCCCCTGCTGCTCCCTGCTGCCCCCTGCTGCTCCCTGCTGCCCCTGCTGCCCCCTGCTGCCCTGCTGCCCCCTGCTGCCCCCTGCTGCTCCCTGCTGCCCCCTGGTGCCCTGCTGCCCTGTCACCCCATCACCCTCTGCTGCCCCTGTCACTCTGTCACCCCGTCACCCCTTCACCCCGTCACCCTGTCACCCCGTCACTCTGTCACCCCGTCACTCCGTCACCTGTCACCCCTTCACTCTGTCACCCCGTCACCCTGTCACCCCGTCACTCTGTCACCCCTTCACCCCGTCACCCCGTCACTCTGTCACCCTGTCACTCCGTCACCCCGTCACCCCGTCACTCCGTCACCCTGTCACCCCGTCACTCTGTCACCCTTCACCCCGTCACTCTGTCACCCCGTCACTCCGTCACCCTGTCACCCCGTCACTCTGTCACCCGTCACCCTGTCACTCCGTCACCCTGTCACCCCGTCACTCTGTCACCCCGTCACCCTGTCACTCCGTCACCCTGTCACCCCGTCACCTGGACAGTCTGATGAGTCACGTGAGACTGTGGGACGTGCAGGTCTTCCCGGACTGGGGACTTTCAGTCTCCAATCACAGATCCCTCTGCTGAGTCTCCACGGTCCTCACAGACCCGCTGATGGAGCGACCTGCTGAACTCTACTGCCCCATGTGGACATGTGCTGTAAAGGCAGCCAGCCGCCCCGCTCGGTGCTCCATGACCCCAGTGGAACCCAGAGCTCCAGAATCAATATTACTGACTTCGTGTTTGTCTGGACGAGAGTAGTGCAATGACAGAACGAAACAAATGGAAATGACTGGCAGTGAGTGGATGCAGGTGAATGACCAGGCTCCCTACGTCTGTCTCATGACCTGGAAGTTTGAATTCATGATGAAAACACATGACAGTTTATCCAAACCTGTCAAGAAACCACTGACAATCTGCTTTCTAATAAACACCTGTCTAATATTATTAAATCTGAGTCACTTCTTTTTCTTTTCTTTGATGAATGTTCAATTATTTGTCATATATGGTTGTTAAAATAAATGGACACTTGGCAGAATAAATGACCAACATCAGGGATGGCCAGTCCTGTTCCTGCAGAGCTGGAGCTCTCTCCCTGCTTCCACCATGACAGGCTCATCACAGGTTAGATGCTGGGTGAGGACAGAATCATTAGATCCAGGCAGGTTGAAGCAGAGCGAGACCAGGAGCATGCTGGATAGTGGCTGAGCAGGACCAGGACTGGCACCCCTGCTCTACACTAATCCAAATCATTCACATGTTGCCGTGTGAGAATATGAGACAAGACACTATGACATTTCATTTGTAATTGTAGATAGCATCTCAACATTCATATCTCCTTTTTAAATGAATGGCAAGGGCTCTGTCTGTGGCTGTATCTCTGCTCTGGTGATCAGGCTCTGTGGCTGTATCTCTGCTCTGGTGATCAGGCTCTGTGGCTGTATGTCTGCTCTGGTGATCAGGCTCTGTGGCTGTATCTCTGCTCTGGTGATCAGGCTCTGTGGCTGTATCTCTGCTCTGGTGATCAGGCTCTGTGGCTGTATGTCTGCTCTGGTGATCAGGCTCGTGGCTGTATCTCTGCTCTGGTGATCAGGCTCTGTGGCTGTATCTCTGCTCTGGTGATCAGGCTCTGTGGCTGTATCTCTGCTCTGGTGATCAGGCTCTGTGGCTGTATCTCTGCTCTGGTGATCAGGCTCTGTGGCTGTATCTCTGCCATGTCACATGATGCACTCTACACCAATCCAGTTCCTTCTTTCTGGAACCAGACTTGGTGCTCCTGCCTCGGCTCGACTCCAGAGGTGGAAAAACCAGCTCAAAGTGGTGAATTGCAGCTAATATCATTGTCAGCAACAGTAACGGTATTGTAACACTGGGAAAAGTAATTAGATTACTGGGGAGTAATGATAGTAACGCCGTTACTCCCATCACTGCTAATGACACATCAGCCCAAGGCAGCAGACCAACAGTGAGGTGTGGAGGAGGGAGCATCATGGCTGCTGTCTGCCAGGGACATGGAGACGAACCCTGGGTGGGGAAACTCAGCTGGAACTGGGCCAATCACCTACAAGTGTCCAATGAATCTGAGCAGGATTACTATTGCAACAACACATCATCAGTAGGGTAAAACTAACCTGTCTCACGACGGTCTAAACCCAGCTCACGTTCCCTATTAGTGGGTGAACAATCCAACGCTTGGTGAATTCTGCTTCACAATGATAGGAAGAGCCGACATCGAAGGATTCTTTCTACAAGTGTCCAATGAATCTCAGTAGCACTGGTTCCCAGGGTGGCTTCACATCATGAGACAGATTCCAGGAGCTGATGCCAACATCTGGGGAGCATTTCATGTTCGGAAATAAAAACAGTGACAAGTTCAACGCTTGTTTTAACCCCGGGCTCCTGCCATGTGGAACCGGCTCCAGTTCTGCTCCTTTCTCTCGTTTCAATGTATTTCCATTGTAGCACTACGTGTCATTGTGACTGTTCCTCCTGCAGCCTCTGGTCTCTCTGTTTATACATGAAATGTATGTATTTGCGAGAAACTGTCTGTCCTGTCTCCTTCTCCTCTGTCCCCTCACCCCAACCGGAACAGCAGGAAGACCACCTCTGAGGACGGTTCTGCAGGGTTCTCCTCTGAGCCTGGTTCTGCAGGGTTCTCCTCTGAGCCTGGTTCTGCAGGGTTCTCCTCCTCTGAGCCTGGTTCTGCAGGGTTTCCTCCTCTGAGCCTGGTTCTGCAGGGTTCTCCTCCTCTGAGCCTGGTTCTGCAGGGTTCTCCTCCTCTGAGCTGGTTCTGCAGGGTTCTTGCTCAGGTGGATCTGTTAGATCTGCTCTGAAGTGTCAGAAATGACTATGTTGTAATTGGCCCTTTATAAATAAAGCTGAATTGAATTGAATTGAATTTCCCCGCTGTACATCAGTGACACATGTTCAGTGTCATTAGCATTATCTGCTGATTACATGAGCATTTTACTGGTGAGGATTCACAGCAGCTTTTGGACTGAATTACTTCAGACTTACAGAAAAAGGGGGGCCGGAGGATGTGCTCCTACAGGGGGCTCATGCTCCTCAGCCTCCCTGGGAAAGTCTGTTCCAGGGTCCTGGAGAGGAGGATCCAGGAGGAACAATGCGGTGTTCGTCCTGGTCCTGGAACAGTGGACCAGCTCTAGACCCTCCGTAGGGGCTCGAGGGTTTGTGAGAGTTCGCCCAACCAGTCCACATGTGTTTGGTGGACTTGGAGAAGGTGTTCTACCGCGTCCCTCCTGGTGTCTGTGTGGGGGGCTTTGGGAATATGGAGTCCGGGGCCCCTTGTTAAGGGCCGTCCGGTCTGTATGACCGGAGTAGGAGTCTGGTCCACATTGCCGGCAGTAAGTCGGACCTGTTCCCGGTGCATGTTGGACTCCAGCAGGGCTGAACTTTGTCACCAGTTCTGTTTATAATCTTTATGGACAGAATTTCTAGGTGCAGCCAGGGGCCAGAGGGGGTCTGGTTCAGGAACCACAGGACTTCATCTCCATGGAACCTGGACCATCATGCACTAGGGCAGTTCACAGCCGAGTGTGAAGCGACAGGGATGAGGATCATCACCTTCAGATCCGAGGCCATGGTCCTCGACCAGAAGAAGGTGGCTTGCCCTCTCCAGGTCGGTGGAGAGACCCTGGCCCAAGTGCAGGAGTTCAAGTATCTTGGGGTCTTGTTCATGAGTGGGAGATGGATGGAGGTGAGATGACAGGCGGATTGATGCAGTGGCTGCAGTGATGCGTCGTTGTATCGGTCTGTTGTGGTGAAGAAGGAGCTGAGCCGAAAGGCGAAGCTCTCGATTTACCGGTCAGTCTACGTTCCCACCCTCACCTATGGTCATGAGCTTTGGGTCATGACCGAAAGGACAAGATCCCGGATACAAGCGGCGAAATGAGCTTCCTCCATAGGGGGCTGGACTCCCTTAGAGACAGGGGGAGGAGCTCAGTCACCAGGGAGGAGCTCGGAGTAGAGCCGCTTCTCCATATCGAGAGGAGCAGCTGAGGAGGCTCAACACCTCTTTAGGATGGAACCTCCTGGACGCCTCCCTGGGAGGTGTTCCGGGCATGTCCCACCAGGAGGAGACCCCGGGGAAGACCAGGACACGCTGGAGAGACTATGTCTCAGCTGGCATGGGAACGCCTTGGGATCCACCCAGAAGAGCTGGAAGAAGTTTCAGGACAGGAAGTCTGGGCATCCCTGCTGAGACTGCTGCCCCCGCGATCCGGCCCCGGATAAGCGGTAGAAGATGGATGGATGGATGGATGGATGGATGGATGGATGGATGGATGGAATAATAAATGATAAGATTTGGAAAGTTCAAATACAACCTGCTGAAAACAAAATGTGCAGAAGCATCTCAGTCCTGGACAAAGCTGACGAGATGCTGGGTCAGAAATCCGTCTCTTCAGTCCCGTTCTGGACCAATCTCTGTTTGACTTGACTGATCGCTCTGTGTGGAGGAAAGGGGGATACCTCTAAAGAACAGTTCTCAGAAGAAGACAGAGGCTCTGGCTGAAGAGGAAAGTCTCATTTCAAGACCCTTAAAGTGCACACAGCTTTAGAAGTTCCAACGTTCCTGTCAGTGGAGATAAAACAGACATCAAGCGTACTTCAGTTTAAAAGAGATCAAAAGTGCAAACCAGACTGGTGTGTAACTTGTCCTGGTGGGATTGGGATCTTCTTTGAAGTAGCAGAGGATGGGCTGCTGCATCAGGCCCTGTCGCCCACGCTCGACCATGTGATGATATCAGTATATGAAGTGTGGCGTCTCCAGTGTGTTCTGACAGGCTCATTCTGACAGTCATGACTCCCTGACTGAACACTGCCAAAAGGTGAAGAAGCACAGGAGCTCAGTTTCCAGGACAGCGGCGCAAAGGTCAGACTAAGCTCCTCCGCATGGCGCCACAGAAGAGTGATGTGGAATACAGTATTTACTTCTTCATGTTTTTGTTGCACATTTGATGTAGAAAGCTGGGAGTCAGGGGTCTGGCCCCAGCCACCATCTGTCTGCTGGAAAGGTTCCTCTCACAGCGCCGTCCTGGGCTTGTTTACCACCTCCACTGTTAATGATCTCTGTGCTCCGGCATAAATGCATATGGAAGCCCCGCCTGTATAGCATGCAGCTGATGACTGATTCATGCTGAATGCTGATGGAGGCCTCAGTCGCCACATGCCGTCTGCACTCTGGGAGCTGCATGGCTGTGAATGTTTCTGAAATGTGCACCTCACAGTCAAACAGGTTTCCATGTTCAACTGACTGTCATCAAGCCATCCCTCTGTTTTGTAACAGTTCACATTCATGTGGTGTGTGTGTCACATGTTGTCAACCAGCATCGTGTCCATCGGGTTAATACCTCAGGAAGCAAACTCGACCTGAAGGTTACGAGAAGGATTTTAAATTTTCTTTAAATTTTTTCAGTTTTATCTGAATTTAGAAGGAGAAAATTATGATTCATCAGTTTTTTATGTCTTTCGGACAAACTTCTAGTTTGAGCAGTTGATCAGTGTGGTCTGGTTCTAGATCAGTAGATCTGTGGATCATCTGCATAACAGTGGAATTTAATGGAGTGTTTTCTGATGATGTTCCACGATAGACCGCCTACTGGGGAAGATCCGAGGAACCGCAGTCATCTGCTTGGGCTGAGCAACAGCCACGAAGCCACCACCGGGCGGGGACCCCTCAGGCGTTGGCCCACGGTGCCGGGGGTCCTGCAGAACTCGGCCCGGCCAAACCAGGGTCCCCCGAACCACACGGAGCAGACACAAACTGCAGTGGTCAAGCCCTCGCCGTGTCCCTCCTCTCCACAGCCCAAACCCTTCATGAAAACCACGTAGTCATAATAATTTATTCTCACACAGAATCTGAGGCTGAGTTCCTGTCCGGTTATTGAGGATCATAAATATGTGTCTTCGAACCTCCAATATGGCCGACTCCACCACAGCGTTGGCCTGCTCCACCTGGTCCAGAAAGACCACCACGGCGCTGTTCCTCCACCGACTTTAAATTATCACAGCCAACCTTCTGCCCCACAGCCAGGGCCACGCCCTCCACGCTGCAGGGGGCGGGGCCACAGCCCGGACCCCGTGTCTGCGGGTGAGCTGTCTGAGATGGTCATGGCTGCAGCCAGACCCCCAAACAGACCGAAACCCACGAGAAACCCAGAAACAGATATAAACTAATACATGTGCTGTGATTAATAAACTATGGTGAAATGAATATTAACAACTTAAGCAAACAGAAAAAACTAGCAAAACGAAACGTGACACACCCCACGCTCTCACACACTCCTGCAGCCACTCACTCCCAGCATGCACCGAGAGGGATTTTGATTTTAAAACACACTTTATTCACATTTCAATATTCTTTTACATTTCCAAAACATCTCTCATGTTCACAAGTTGTAATATCAGTTCACATGGAGTCGGTCACAGACTCCCTCCATGGTTCAAAGCCTTCAGCCTCTGGAGTCTCAGCAGGTGGAATCCTCTACATGAAGCAGTCACAGGAACTCCGGCGTTCTTTTTGTTTTTTCAGCACTTTTCTCACTTTATGCACTTTATGCACACTTTATGTTTTTCCATTCTGTATTTCTCCTGCTCCGTCAGCTCCGTCAGCTCCGTCAGCTCCACTCTTCCTTTGTCCTTGATGTTCACTTTACCAAAATATGGAAAATCCTCAAGATCTGGAAAGTCATCCTCCGCCTTCACATCTTTTTTATTCTTGGTCCTTTCCAAGAATGGTTTCATTTCTATTGTCCCATAAACACCAGGCTGGACCTCCTCCACCCTCCTCCAGAGTCTCTGGTCCCTCCTCCACCCTCCTCCAGAGTCTCTGGTCCCTCCTCCACCCTCTTGAGCTGAACTCTCCACCTTCCTTTTGTTTGGCTTGAGTCTCTTTTCTTTAGCTCCGCCCACTTCTTCCGTTTCCTTTTATCTGGCAGCACCCCTGCTGTTTCCTCCTCCATCTCCACATCCACCCTCACTCCTTTGGTCACAGGTTGCTCCGCCTCCTCCTGTCCTCCAGTCAGAACTCCACCTTCCTGAGAGTCCAGACCAGCAGCTCCACCACAGGACCCTCCTGAGGAGAGAGAGGCTGCTCCACCTCTGCTCCACCTCCACCAGTCTGCTCCCCATCTTTGCCTTCCCCTCCTCCACCTCCTTCCTCTTCAGTACTCTCTTCAAGCGTTTGTTCCTTTTCACCTCCTCCTCTGCCTTTCATCTTCTCCACCACCTCTTCCCCTTCCGTCCCCTCCACCATCACCTCCTCTCTCCTCCCTCACCTCCTCGTCCGTCAGCTTCTCCTCTGGTGTCCCTCCTGTCCACAGATGAAGTGTCTCATGTTGTCCATAGTCAAACAGTGTGGTCCAGTCCCTCCAGGGTGACTCTGGACCAGGTTCAGATCCTGGTTGTTGTTCTTCAGCACCATGGAGAGCTCCTGCTGGAGCTCACCATGGGAGACTTCAGGGTCCGTCCAGCCAGAGGACAGCGTCCTCAGAGGAGACACCACCTTTCCAACACCTGGACAGGGTGTTAATGATGTCCACGTCTCTGATGTATGGAGGAACGTTGTCCAGGAGGACTCTTTTAGCCGGTGTGGTCAGAGGAGGACAGGAACCAGCTGGTCTCTGATCTACCAGCTGAGACCACGGCGTTCGCTTTTTCCTCCTCAGCAGCTAACATCACTACAGCTCCGTCCATCCCGGCAGCTGACGCCATGCTGGCTGCTCCAGTAATCCCTGCCACTGGGACACACTCCTCCACAGCCTGGACACACTCCTCCACAGCCTGGACACACTCCTCCACGCCTGGACACACTCCTCCACCGCCTGGACACACTCCTCCACTGCCTGGACACACTCCTCACTGCCTGGACACACTCCTCCACTGCCTGGACACACTCCTCCAGCCTGGACACACTCCTCCACTGCCTGGACACACTCCTCCACTGGCCAGACACACTCCTCCACTGCCTGGACACACTCCTCCACTGGCCAGACACACTCCTCCACTGCCTGGACACACTCCTCCACTGCCTGGACACACTCCTCCACTGCCTGGACACACTCCTCCACTGCCTGGACACACTCCTCCACCGCCTGGACACACTCCTCCACCGCCTGGACACACTCCTCCACTGCCTGGACACACTCCTCCACTGCCTGGACACACTCCTCCACTGCCTGGACACACTCCTCCACTGCCTGGACACACTCCTCCACTGCCTGGACACACTCCTCCACTGCCTGGACACACTCCTCCACCGCCTGGACACACTCCTCCACCGCCTGGACACACTCTCCACTGCCTGGACACACTCCTCCATGCCTGGACACACTCCTCCACGCCTGGACACCCTCCTCCACCGCCTGGACACACTCCTCCACCGCCTGGACACACTCCTCCACCGCCTGGACACACTCCTCCACTGCCTGGACACACTCCTCCACTGGCCAGACACACTCCTCCACTGCCTGGACACACTCCTCCATGCCTGGACACACTCCTCCACTGCCTGGACACACTCCTCCACGCCTGGACACACTCCTCCACCGCCTGGACACACTCCTCCACCGCCTGGACACACTCCTCCACTGCCTGGACACACTCCTCCACTGCCCGGACACACTCCTCCACTGCCTGGACACACTCCTCCACTGCCTGGACACACTCCTCCACTGCCTGGACACACTCCTCCACTGCCTGGACACACTCCTCCACAGCCTGGACACACTCCTCCACCGTGGACACACTCCTCCACGCCTGGACACACTCCTCCACCGCCTGGACACACTCCTCCACGCCTGGACACACTCCTCCACTGCCTGGACACACTCCTCCACAGCCTGGACACACTCCTCACAGCCTGGACACACTCCTCCACCGCCTGGACACACTCCTCCACTGCCTGGACACACTCCTCCACTGCCTGGACACACTCCTCCATCGCCTGGACACACTCCTCCACCGCCTGGACACACTCCTCCACCGCCTGGACACACTCCTCCACAGCCTGGACACACTCCTCCACAGCCTGGACACACTCCTCCACCGCCTGGACACACTCCTCCACTGCCTGGACACACTCCTCCACTGCCTGGACACACTCCTCCACAGCCTGGACACACTCCTCCACAGCAGGAGGAGTCAGGTTTCATCCTGAACCCGTGCTTCCTGGTTAGCCTGGTGTCGTCCATGGTGCTGACAGCTAGCGCCCTGCTAGCAGCACCACAGACCCTCCAGACCAGGACCCGGCCCACAAAGCTCTCAGCCACCAGGCCTCAGTCTCTCAGCTCCCTGAGCTGCAGGAGGGCTGGAAGCTCCTGGAACAGGGGAGAGAAGTCACAAAGACTCACTTTGCCAGGAGAAACTCTACTCAGTCACTCTGCAGCCACTCCAACAGCTCTCACTCCCAGCATGCACCAGGAGACAGAGAGAGAGAGAGAGAGAGGAGAGAGAGAGGAGAGAGAGAGAGAGAGAGAGAGAGAGAGAGAGGCTGGTGTGCTATAAGAACAAGAGTGTGCCAGCAGAGAGGGAGCGAGGGGAGCTGAGCGGAGCAGCAGCAGCTCTCAGACGTTCACACATCGCTGGATGCTGGCAGACACCGGAGGAGACGGGGAGACGGGGAGACGGGAGACGAGGAGACGGGGAGACGGGGAGCGGAGCAGCAGGAGGCGGACCGTCCAGGATAACAGGCTGCTGAAGCATCCAGATGGACGGTGAGTTCTCCACCCGCATGGACGCAAGTTGACTGTTCAGACTGACTCGTGATGCCATGAATGTGTCTGCAGCACAGGTTCTCAGCGCTCTGCTTCCTATGGTGCAGAGGACATGGAGACATCATGGTTAAAAGCTGCTGGGATGCATAAAGCTAAAGCAGTCTGTCGGGGCTGTCACACTGACGGCTCTGAACCAAAGCTCATTTCATCAAATATATGAGCTTCTTTTTTTAAAATATACAGAATTTCAACTGCATCTGTTGCGTCATTACCATTCTTCATCAGATATTGACCAGACGTCAACAAACATGGGCAAGGCTAAAAAATCTCCTCACTCATGTTCTGTGCAATGTCAACAGCTGTCATCAGTGGCAGCGAAGCAGATGGGAGCGAGCGCATCAAACTCATGAAGCGAGCGGTTACCTGAGCAGAACCCGTGTCACTTCAGAAAACAGTCCAGACAAGAAGAGCTTTTCAGAGAAGAGATAGAGTCCTGCAGCTCACCGTCCATTGAAAGACACAATCTGACTCAGCGTGTTGCAATAAGCAAAGCAGGAAGCAACATTAACAACGGCAAGGGTAATATATTCACCCCTATGGCCATTCCCATGGTTATATGTTGATTTAGAACATTTTCAGTTCATCAAGACTAAACTTCAGAGACAGGGCGGTGAATGTGGGGAAATGTTCTTGGAGATTTCAACTTCCAGTTTGCTGTTTTTCATTTATTTTTTCCATCACTTGATTGTTGCTCTGTCAGGTACTCTGTACCTGCATTTCATCAAAGCGCCAAACAAACAGCTTATCCAAATAGCAGTGAAGCACACTCCTACAGCGACGGTGAAGATGATGATGGTGAGGAGGATGACGATGAGGATGGGTGGATGGTGGGCCAGGAAACCATCGGATTGATAGAAATTCTCCCAAAGTCATGTTTTTTGTCCGTTCCCTGTGAATAACTCTGACTGAATGTTTCCTCTCTGCGGGTGTTTTAATAATTTTGGGCTGCTTGGTGTGTGGAAACTGAATTAAAGTGATTCAACTGAAAAAGAAGAATCATACCAGACAGCTCAGCATCACCATGTAGTGAACATGAAGAGGAGGAAGCTCTCATCAGCAGGAAGAAACCGGAGACAGAGACTCAGTGAGTCCAGCTGCTCCGTCCATCAGAAGGGAGGCTGGCCCGGGGTCTCTGGCTGCCTGGTACCAGTCCAACATGGAGTTCCTTCTGTGGGCTCACTCGTTGCCGTCACACATCAGAACGGAGTAGAGCTGCTGTCTCTCCTCGTGCTTTAACCTCAATCAGTCTACATCTCGGCTCCATTTCAAACCAAACCCGGTGAAACCGCCAGGCTTCCGCTTGCTTTGGGTGTTGGTTTCCATGACGACAGAGCTCGGAGCCACTGCAGCTGACACTTTTCCAAACCGGTTCCTAGAGTGGAGCGCTGCTCCGGCACGTGCACACCGCCGCCGTGGGAAACATGGCGGCCTCCAGAGTGGCGGGACTCCCAGGCTTCATTCTGGTTTCACAGTGTGTGGTGGCGGTTCATCACTTCATCTATCCACACCAGTGTGTGTGAATGTTTACAGTGTGTTGTTCTCTGCAGTGTGTGTGTGTGTGTGTGTGTGTGTGTGGTGTGTGTGTGTGTGTGTGTGTGTGTGGTTTATTACAAAAACAACCGCCAGCGCCCCCTCATGGCCTGGTGTCCCAGCTACACCATTTCAGTGTGTCTGCTGTTGCCGTGGAAACGGAGCTCTCCGTCAGATGTCACTTGGGACATTGTGGTGTGAACAGGGCTGACGGTTGTGGAACAGGCTGGGTCAGTGGATGTGAGTCCATGTGGAGCCCCAGAGCAGACCGCTGACCCGGCCCCGGCTCAGAGGGCGGGGCAGCAGCTCCAGTGAGGTTCTGGGAAATGAGCCTGTGAACCAACTAGGTGTGACTCCTGCTGAGCAGATGGGCTGGAAGTGGCGTGAGTCAGCCGTCAGGGCGAGCCACGCTGAGCTGCTGCTTCTCCTCAGCAACTGTTCACGGTTTTAACAAGCTCGCTGTGGTCAGGCTGTCGCTTTCAGCTGTGGTTTGTTTCTGTTGCTGTCAGTTTATATGTTGTTGGAAGGTCGAACAAACCGCTTTCCTGTTCTAATAAGCTGAACGTCAGTGAATCGTCTGTTAGCAGCGTCCGGCCCACTGTGTCACAGGCAGAAAGCATGCTAACATGCTAAACTCTGCTCCATCCCATCAAGCCAGGATGCTCACATCCTGCTCATCCACAGTGAGCACTGATTAGTGAGGCCAACAGATCGATGTGTTGATTCAGCCGCACTGACTCGGTGCTCAGGACAGGAATCCACTCGCTGTGCACAACATGTCGTCTTTCTTTGGTCTCCGTGGAGGACCAAGTGGATCCAGTCCAGAGCGCTTCCAACAAGACATCTAAAGAACAAAAATCAGCATCTTACTTGGAAAAAGGGGCAGTTGGCTCAAAGCCGCCTGATGTCGCAGACGGTGCCACCCCGTCCGAGCTGGAAGTGCAGCTGCTTTACAGCTTCTCTTGGTGTTTGTGCTCCAGCTGCATCCCCTTCCTGTTTCAGAGAGGCGACCTTTGGCTGGGAGCCGCCCTCGGCTCCTGCAGCTGTCACCCCTGGATAAAGGTCAGGACAGTGAGCCGTTCTGGGGCAGGAAATTCATCCTTTACATAGACACAGCCAGGTTCCATCATGCTAAACACCCCAAACAACAAACAAACCAACCTGCTGGGTGACCGTGTTGATCTGTTCACGCTGCCAGACCTCTGCACCTCCACCACCTGCCTGAGGTTTTCTAGAATTATCTGAAAGGATGCTGGATCCTTGCTATTTGGCAGAGGAACATGTGCGGTGGGACAACAGGCTGACGGAGTACAGCAGACAATAGTTTTTTTATTGTCTGACACGTTTAACATGTATAACAAGTAAAACAGGTTAAAAAAAGAACAGTAATCATTATTTCACAAGGAAAGCTGAGAGTGTTTATTGAATATTTCCACCTCAGCTGAGCGTCTACATCCAGCAGGGTGAACATTTCAGCACTGCTTTTTAAAATAGTGCTGCTGTTCATAGTGAGAAGGTCCTGAGTCGTAGCTCAGCTGAGCCCAGGGACCTGTCTTTGTGGAGGATGCATGTTCTTCCTGTGCTTGAGTTTAATCTCAATACGCTGGTTTCCTCCAACAAAGTAAGAACAATTAAACAGACACAGAATAACACTGTTGTTGATGTATCAGTCCAAACATCTCCAGCAGCACAACCAGGCAGTGTTGATGAGCGTTCTGGAGAGGTGCCGGGTCGATACCTGGTCCTGCAGCGGCAGAGAGCAGACGCAAAACACCACGGAACCTCCCAGCGGCGCCATGTTGGATCCAAGCAGAGGGTGTCCACAGGCCCCGCCCCTGAGCCCCATGGCGAGCTCCAAGCATGTGTGGATGTCTTGGAGTTTGAAGGGCGGGGTGTCTGGCCTCGAAGGGTCTCGAGGGCCCGGGTCCTCTACCTCCTTCATGAGGCAGCCTCCGGGCTGGAGATTCGGGGTCTCGCCCCGCCCCAGGGGGCTCAGAGCAGCTCCTGTTTGAAACATGCGGTTACTTACTGTGCCTTTAAGAAATTCCCAGAACACGGTCAGTCATTAATGCTGTGGAAGCAGGCGTGTGTTTCGATGACAGGCCTGAAGAACGCCGTACCGCTGGTTTGAAAATCTCTACAAAATGATTTTTCAGTGCCTGTTCCGCCTTCATCTCAGGGTTCCGTTTGATCCATTTCAGAAAGTGGAGTCATTTATTAACCAGCTAATGATTATGAAACGTGGCAGCTGTGAGCCGGCGTGGTGTTCTGTGGAGAGTTTACAGTGATCCCAGACGGTTGGTTCTTCCAGAATGAAGAGGGCTGAGCCGGTTCTGGGTGCTTGTGTTGTGATCATTGAGGAAATAAAATTCCTGCTGAGCAGGACCTTCATTTTTGATTGCTGTGACTCTGTCATGGTGATACAGGAAGTGTCCTCCATGCAGTGGGACAGCGTGGCCGGACTGCTCCTGCCAGGTATCTGATGTTCCCTGGCTAGTGGGGCCTTGGGAGAGCGCTGTCCAGTTCGTGGAGTATTCCAGACTGAAAGAGAACCTGTTGGTTCGCTTTATTGTTTCAGGAAGAGAAGGGTTGAATTCTGTAAGAACAGCAAAGCATCATCAGCGTAGAAAACTACAGATTGTACACATAAAGAGAGCGAATACTATGAACATTTTCTGACATTTTCCCACATTTCTCCAAGCTGCTTTGTTCGCTATTGAAGGATGGCTTCCTGTTGGCTGACAACAGGTGTAACCATGGCAACGGGTCAAAGATGTGCTGCGGCTGCCTCAGAAGCCTTTGAATGTATAATTTCAATATAATAATGTGCAGCAACACAACGGGTGCAGGTATCGGCCAGAGGCTGTCATAAGGTCCACCAGCGGAGCGAATGCTGTGTGATCAGAGCTGGACGGGGCAGACGGGCTGGCCAGTGTGTTTCTGACAGTCTTTACTCTCAATGACCAACGATCAAAGCAAACTCATGAAACCAAAGCTCTCCGGACTGAGGCAAACCGCTCATGACAGCGAGAAGAAAATAAAAGACTTATCTGCAGAGGATCCGGGCTGATTAACACCGACCTGCCGTTTATTCAGGGAAGCAATCCGCTGTCAGTGGACTCAGCATCGTCCTGACAGGAGACTCACAGCAACAGAGGGACAGAGACAGTCTGGAGACAGTCTGGAGACAGAGGACACATGGCCTCACATGGTCTGCCTCATGGATCAACGTAAAAGAAAGTGGACTGTTCCTGACGCCATGAAGCTGATTTCTAGTTATTTAACTGAAGTCAAGCATCCTCGTGCTGCAGCATCCAATAATGCCACGAAACAGTGAAAGATTTTGTTGGTGTCCACTCTTTTATTCTAAATGATCAAAACCTCAAAAAAAAGAAGCTTTTATTTCCCATAAATGCAGCTTTATTTGTGTATTTTCACATTATTTTGTGTCACAAAGGCCTTTTCCTTACAGGTTTTATTTTTTGCTGGAATGTCAAACAACCTCTTTGATGAAATATTGTTACCATGGATCTGGGATCCTCATTCAAACCTGACAGGACTTTTTAAGCAGCTGACTGACTGATGTGTCTGTTAAAATCAGAATAAATTCTGCTTTAAGGAGTCAGATCCAGCTGATCACTAGCAAATCATCACAGTCAGAAATGTCAGCCGAAGATTCCAAAATGTGACTTCATGTTCATGTTCAGTTCATTAAAAGTGATGATTATAAAAATGACAAAATTGTGACAATGAGGAAGAATCGGGGAATGTAAACTATGAAAAAGCACAAATGAATTCCACAGTTCAGTGACCTACATCTACCTGTCTATCAGTTCTGAACATCTGTTACAGTTTGCTCAAAAGGAATTCATCCCGTTTATTAAAGCTGGAAAATGTGTGTAGTTTTGGTCAGAATGAAGCACTTCATTCTACACATCACTGACTGACGCCCGGCTTCAGTTCCATCCTGATGAAAACACTTCCACTTCATAAATACGTTTAGAATTACTGGGATTAAATGACTTTTCCTCTGAAGGCTTCAGCCAGTCTACTAAATGGAATTTACCATGAGTGAAGCCAGTGGACTAAATCTGCACAGTCAAGCAAAATGTTTCATTTTCAATCCTCAAACAAAACTAAGGCTACGTTCACACTGCAGGGCCTAACGCTCAATTCGGATTCTTTTGTGAAATCCGATTTTTTTGCGAGTTCGTTCACATTTACATTAAAATGCGACTTGTGTGTGATCTCCCGTCTGAACTAATCCCACCCAAAAGTGTCCCGCATGCGCAGAAGAGGACAGACCGTCACGCAGCAGCGCTTCAGTGCGGAACCCACAAACATACAGAATCTGTAGGTTTTCAAGCGTCGATGATTGATTTAAGAACTCATCAAACAGCGTTCTTACAACTGAACATTGAGCTTGAATCCAGCGCTGCAGCCGGGTTTCCACTGCTCAGAACAGTCAGCAGGCGCCTGCGTAACGGTCCCTTTAAGAGCGTCCTTCATTTTTTTGCTCCTCTTCACGTCATCAAAGCTCCGCCCCTTCAGTTCCTGTTCATTCTTGTGAAGAGACAGAAGTCTCACGGGGCTAAATGGAGGGGATACGGCGGATGGAGCAGCAGGGCCATGCCGTTTCTCACCAGGAACTGTTTTACCGCAGAGCCTGTGGGTAAAACAGCCCCCCCCCTCCCACAGCGCCGCCGCTTCAGCCTGACCGCCTCCCGGAGCGCCGCAGCAGGGAGGATCTTCCAGACAGCCTCCATCGTCCTCCAGCTGCCTTTCAGCTCCTGGACATGTCCACCCAGCCTGGTTCTGCTCCTGGTTCAGAGGCGCCGGACCATTTCTCATTTTCGAAGAGGGGGGGGGGGGCTGTAGTGACATGAACACTGGCTGTGAGCTGCCTGTGTGTCTTTGGGAGGTGACATTTTTCACAGTTATGCTTAAGGCTATGCTATAGCCACATGTAATGGCCAAAGTCTGAAATCATTCTTGGTTTTTTTTATAACCACAGTCCGGGGACTCTCGGGTCCCCCCTCGTATTATTATTTTCCTCCCCACTGTCCTGGCGCTGTAGTATTTAGCGAATGAGAAGGAAGAGAGCAAAGTTTTTGGCCATGGCGTTTTGTGGGGCAGCGGCAGCAACATCCGTCCAGAGAGACGCAGCCAGGAGTGGTGGGACGGTGATGAGAGGCTTTAATGATACGGAGTTCAATCATAATTTTCGGATGACAAGAACTCCCTTAATATACGTCTGCGAGCTCCTTTTTTTAACTCTCACGGTAAGACACAGATCTTCGGCGCCCCATATCGTGACGTGTAGGTCAGATAAATGTGACCTGGCTGTTCAGACTGAAGTCGCATGGCAGAGGATCAGATACGTATCGGATTTAGGACCACATGTCCAAGAGGCCTGGGTCACATTTGAAAAAAATCGGATCTGTGTCGTTCAGACTGTTGGGAAAACACAGATCCAGGTCGCATAGGGGCAAAAAAATCGGACTTGGGTCACTTCAGCCTGCAGTGTGAACGTAGCCTAATAGGTCGTTTGATTAATTGATTCTTTTCCGGTCTCACAGAGCCTTCTCTGCACACAGCTGCAGTGTGACGTGAGTCAAAGACCTACAGCCACAAACCACAAGCTGAGCTTTCATTATGCACAAAGTCATTTGTTGTCCTCGAGCAGTGGTTACACTTATTGCTATGATTACTGATCTTGATGTCTGGTAACCAGCAGTTCAGATCTGAGGCTGGAGGGAAGGCCTGTGGAGGGGGACGTGATCTGCAGCTGCTGAACCTGAATGGGAGTCCTTTCCTTGGATGCTGCTGTGTGACGAGCGGAGCTTTATCGGGCTCTCCTGAAGAGTCAGCGCTGTTTCCTGGAGCTGAGCCAGACCCTGCTGTGCATGCAGGTGTAACTCTGTCCTGCTGTGAAAGGTGACAACAGCGACAGCACCCTCTCTCCTCAACATCCTTTCTCTGGGGCTTTATTTCTGAGCATCTAGTAAATTGCTAACCTGGCAGAAGCCATGTTGACATGAGCAGCAATGAACTGCTTCACATGTCAATCTGGGATTTCACTGGGTGAATCCGTTCGGGGAAGGAGGGACTTGCTGCAGAACTCTTTGCGTTCATTGGACAGAAGGACACAGTGCGCCGCCTGACCATGTTTAGTTTCAGCCAATCACTGCAAAGAAAAAACCTTGCTGATCGTTTTTCTAAGACGCAATAGAGGATTCATCCAAAACAGATTTAATCGCTGTTGGGATATCCACTGTTTTCACTAGCCATGCTAATATTATTAGCAGTCCGTCACTTCCTGCTTCTGTCAAAGCTTTATGTCCCGCCCTAAACATGACCGTAAACGTGATTGGTCTGACCGAAAAAAGTCTGAGCCCGAGCAGTACAAGCCCGAGCGGTACGAGATGGATTCTCGTGGTGTGTGAGAACAAATACCGCGAGAATTCAGCCTGCCGGCAAGGTTAGTAAATTGCAGTGAACACACACAGGCTCAAAACACAGCCAAGAGACGAGCAGATGACTGATGTTCTCCAGACCTCCTGGTCTGATAAGTGGTCTCTGGGATCTGGTGGAGGAGCTTCTGGCCTGAACAGTGTCAAGCAGTGAAAACTTTGACCATGAGCTTCATTCAACCACAAACAGAAAACGGTTTTGAGAAGCAGTTAACTAACGGCCTGCATCCAGCTAGTGGAAGTTTTAAAAACCGTGGCAGCTGAAAATAACAGTAGGGTTAGAAAGAGTCTGGACGGCTGAATAAAATACACAAGCGAAGGACTTTCCCAGATCTTTAAACATGTTCATCATCTTTATGTGGGGCTTTCGTCCACCATAATTTTTTTCTTTTTTGACAAATAGTCCGATAGTCTGCAGATGTTTTGAAAGGCATGTTTTAAATGAGAAGTGAGCCTGCAGGATGTCAGTGTATTTGGTGCAATGCAGAAAGAACCGATGACTCCAGGTGACAGCTGCCTGCCAGTCAAACTCCAGATGAGCCGAATACGAGTATTCATCAATAAAAGACGATTCAGACTGAGCCGAACAGTCAGGACAAAGCCGGTGGGAGCACCACCTTGACAGGGGTCCGCACACATTTCAAAGAGTCCCAGTCAAAAGAATCCTGACTGTTCGAATTGGTTCTGACCCTCACTGTGGTCCTGACCCAAAGGACCAGATCCAGGACACCAGCGGCCGAAACGAGGGACTCATGGCGCTTTCCCACCGGTCCCTGCCTGGAGGCCGCACGCACTCTAAAAAGAAATGTTCAGTCTCAACAAAAAAGAACAAACTTCGAGGCAGCAGTTTGCATCAGTCTTTTGAAGTTATGGCAACCTCTTTAGAAATGGCATTGAGCCCACAAACTATTTTACTGTGGCTGAATTGTTTTTTATCTTCAGTTAAAGCTCGGGTAGGCGATGTTGTCCAAAAGCACTTCTTGTCATCCTGAGTGAAATGCTCCTGCCCCCTGGGAGAAGTCAATACATTATGTGGACGGAAAAAGGTGCAGAAAAAATCTGACCACTGTAGCGGCCAAAGGACAGTAAAAACTCCGACCAATCGTAAGGCGCGGACCGCTCTTTAGAAACCAATCAGATCCCTTCGCCGTTCTACCAGCCCCCTGTGCGTTCATTTCAGTGGCGTGCACTGGCCCTGGTTCAGAGCGCGTTGCCAAGACGCTCTCGGCGCTCACGGCTCACGTGAAAGATAGAAGGAAGGGAGCGGCGCGCTGCGCTCCTAGGCGCGTTGTGTGCGGCAGTCAGAAAGGTTCATAACATTGGAGGCGATCACAAACTCCGTGCGAGCGGCGCTTCCGTGTCCAGTGCGTTCGCTCCCAACGGGAGCTCCTCCAATGGGGTGGGAGCTGGGCGGAGCCTTGGGGAGATGCTACATTCGTGCTACATGCTAGTTTCCAAGATTGCCGACCCAAGCTTTAAGGTTATATAAGTACCGTTTACTCAACTGACAGTTTATCTCAAAAATTGTTACCTCAAATGACTTTACCTTATTTTTTTAAACATGTCTTTATTGAATTTCCAACAACAAAAAGTTATGTAGCAGCCCGGACGGCAGTCAACAATGATGAGATAACGTAAAACACTTAAACCTCCCCAATCTAAACGGCAGCCTACAACATTAGACCTTCACTTTGATCCTATGGTACATCCAAGATTTACATCAGTTCGCACCCACAAAAGAAAGCATCTTCTATATCACCGTGCTCGACAAAATCTAAAAATCTTTCCCAGATGTCTTTAAATTCAGAGGTTTTCTTCCTGATAGTGTAGGTAAGTCTTTCTAAAGCCAGACCTGAAGTTAAACTTCTCTGCCAGAAGCCGAGGGTAGGACCATTTACATTTTTCCAACACAGAGCGATTGAACGTCTAGCCTGTAGTAGACATAAACTTACCATCTTTTTCATTAAATGATAGAGAGCAATTAGCGGTGGATACCCAGAACACATTTAGCAGATTAGGAATCAAGGTAGAGGTCAGACTCCAAAATCTTTGAAAAACCTCACACGCCCACAGGCAATGGTGCAGAGTGCCTTCATATTCACTGTAATTAAAAGAAAGATCTGGAATGCTAGGGTTAAATCTGCTTAATTTTGCAGGAGTAGTGTAAGTCTCATTATCCACTTGTCTTGAATCAAGCGTAGTCGGGTGTTAATGGTCTGAGATTGGGCCCTAGAGCATATTGTACCCCATTCTTCCAGAGAAATTTCTTCATTTAGATCTTGTGACCATTCAGGTCTCATCTGTCAGAGTTTACCATGTTATTTTAAGGTACGTTTGTATGTTGTCTTGTTCAGTGTTTCTCAAACTTTATAAACCGAGTACCACCTCAGAAAAAATTAGGCTTTCCAAGTACCACCATTATGACCAAAGTAAAAAAGCTGTGGGGAGCGGTGCGGTACTCACATGCAGCAGCGGAGCGGCCACGCCCCCCTCCCCCCCCCAATACACTGCGCCCGATGCGGCTGCCTGGTTCGCCTATCCCCATTCAAACCGCGGCGCACAGACGACGCCATGACTGCATTTGCACTTCCTGCCACTAGGTGTGCTGTTTGCATGTTCAACCTTATTTTACACAGACACCACAGAGGAAGAAGGGCTGCAGGCTGCAGGCTCTCTCTGCATGTTGTTAGAAAAAGAGTGTGAGCCGGCAAGACGTGGTAACTGTTCACTGAGGGGATGCAGCGTTTTTTCAATAAAAGAGAAGAACTGAACGATCGTTTCCCACATTTTCTTTACGTCGTAGTAATTAAACTGGATCACAAGTAGTTTGTGGACTCAAAAGACCAAGATTCCTTGCGGATAGAACATGTGCAGAACAGTATTTCATGTCCCTTTCAACCGGGTTTTTAAATAAGAACATGAGCATATCAGGGTTTTGGACGTGTTTATATGGCTGTGTGCCATGTAATGTATATTCCCTCAATATTCCAGTTAATAAAAGTTATTGCCTGCATATAAACGTACTCAATCTTGCGGCATTCGATCTCGCGAGATCTCGTGACACGAAATCTCGTCCCATCCCTAATTTTGGTGGTATTATTTGTTTCTGAAAGTTTTGACTTTTAACTAATCTTCAAAGAATATATACATTTCTGTGATTCCTGCGCGTACCACTAGAGGGAGCTCCCGTACCACCAGTGGTACGCCTAGTCTAGTTAGTTACTGATGCACACTATCTTTTCAAGTCACAATAGATTTAATTCCCCCTCCCACCCCCTCTTTTTATGTAGTTGTAGTTTTTATTGCTTTGGTACATGCATTAACTCTAAAGTTCACAGTTCACCCACTGCTTTTGTGCAATTGTCTTATTTTATTCTATTTTATTTTGAAGTGAGCATTTGAACAAACTGTCTATAAAAATGGAATAACAAATAAGATCAAAATAGGCAGGCTCTAAAACGTCTGTAACAAGAGAATAGAATCTTTTTCAAAACATTTCTTCCTGTGTATTGAAAACGGCAAAACCAGAACATTCTAAACATGAGCTTAGCGCTGACGTTCAGCCCCTCCAGGTCAACAAACCTTTTGTAAAACTAGGAGAGTGTATTTCATTTTCTTGCAGAAAAGTCTGAGCCAGGCATCCTGCACAGTTTTTAATCAGTAAACTGATTGTTGCTGCTGATGGAACCACTTCCATCAGATTCTGGGAGTTCTAGTCCAGTTTGGCCATGAAGACCACTTCCAGGTTCACCGTGGTTTGGTTTTGAAGCCAGCATTTATTTGTGGAGAGTAACGAGAAGCACACAGTGGGCCACAGCTTAAGCTATGTTTTAACAATGCAGTTTGCATGGAAGCTTGTTGGAATGTACACAGTTTGCACCACAGCCCATCTTTTAAAACAATGACAAATTTATCACAGAGTCAAAGATTATGTCATTACACTTACATGACTAACATCTATTTCTGCAGGTTTAACAAAGCAGACAAAAGGAAAGAAATCATCTATTCAAACCTCTGATTCCTCTCAGAAATACCAAACCAGCCTGCCCTCAGCGGGACGACTCAGCCATGTGTGTGAATGAACACTGCGTTGTTTCCAAGCGGTCGGGCTAACGGTAGCACATGTAGCTGACGGTCACAGCCTGGACAGCCCTCTCTCGGCCTCAGCTCTGAGGCAGACTGAAAGGCAGCGCTGGAAACGGCTTCAGTTCCTGTCTGATAAATGAATCTATCCAGTGAAGAGCTGAAGGAATCTGATGAATGAGTGAACAGTAAGAGTGGTTCTACTGACTTGTGATTTGATGTCAGAGTTCTGTTCTTTAAATGTGCTGAATGCAGGACAAGTAGAAGAAACAGAGAGAGGCGCATTCCTCCTTTCTGTTTTCCGTATTACTGGCAGTAACTCGTCTTCAGAATGTAATTTTACACTTCTGAAAATCCTACTTTGTCTTGAAAATCCTGGGATGTTTCTCCGCCATGCCCGTCCATCCAGTCACTGCTGAGTGAGTGGAAGGCTGGAGTGTGTTCTGAGTGTGAGACGTGAGGTGTCCATCCTGTGCCGGAGGACTGGAGGTGTTTCTGAACAGCCCAGGACCGGAAACTCCAGAGCTTTGGGATCCAATGCAAGAGCTGTAAATATGATGAAAAATAGAAGATATGACCAAAAAGCATGAAAACAAGCTGAAGACAGTGGTGAATGTCTACTTCTAATCAACACAGCAGAGCGTTGTAATCACCACCATCGTGTGTGATCAGGGGCCGCAGGGTGGAGCAGTGATTAGCGCTCTCACTCACAGCAACAAGGTTCTGGGTTCGAATACCTTGGGGCCTGTCTGTGTGGAGTTTGCATGTTCTCCCTGTGTGTGTGGCTTCCCTCCCACAGTCCCAAAACATGCATGTGAGGCTAGCTGGTGACCCTAGCTTATCCCTCAGTGTGAATGTGAGTGGCGGTGTTGGTGAAGGGTCCAGGGCGGACCCCGCCCTCGCCCAGGTGAGCTGGGATTGGCTCCAGCCCCCTGCTGCCCTGTGTGTAGTCACTGGAGGCAGAGTGCAGAGTGGCGTTCACCGTCACCCCCGTATGGTGCTTCCTGCCAGAGGAGAGAATACATCCACAAACTGCTGCAACTCGGCAACCTGTGCTTTCTGGGCTGGGGAGAGATGGCCATCCAGTTCTCTGGCTTCTAGGCACCTGTCTGGGTGTTTCCTCACCTGTCTGGGCGTCAAGGACCACTCTGAATGGAGGGTCATTCAGGGACCTGCGGAGGCGTCCATTCATCCAAATTCCAATATAACAGCTGATCTGATTATTTACGTAGTGACTGATCACTTCCTGTTCACAGGTGGCACCCCGAGGTTATCTGATGTACTTCAGATCCCAGTTACTTAACAAGTTGTAACTATCTTTGATAATTACTGACAGCCACACGGATCTTGAAGCTGATTCCCAGCAGGCGGCCTGTGGTGTGATGGGTGTAGGTTTGTACGTCACAGGTTCGTAAAGTAAAGACTATGAGGCAGAAAACTGTGTTGGGCTGAAGAACAAGTAGGCTAGCTTTTCTGTGGTCCTGTAAATACTGAGTGAATGTTATGCAAACAGTGACAGAAGCTGTGAATAGCTGAAGGTTTTCTTGGGGTGTACAGTCCTGTGAAGTCCTTCCTGGACATGGATCTCTGTCAGGTTCACTGTGTTGCAGGCAGACTGACTGACTCTGTTTCCTCACAGGCCTTCGTTGCTGCTGTCACTGGGAGCATCGTGAGCCGAGGAGAAGCTTCTGTGGAGCATCGAAGGCCACTCGTTCTGATTTTCCTGCATCCTTCTCCCACTGTGGACTCTGTCAGTGAGGCAGTAGGACAGGAGCAGGACCTCCACAAACCAACAGAACCACTTTCCCGGGACACTCGATCTGACCTGACCTCCACAGCAAGGTTTCTGTCAGGTGCAGTGTTTGGTATGAAGGATGCCTCGAAGACTCTGAGCTCCTCGTCCTTCAGAAAGCCACTGCCTGCAGCAGATGTCTCTTTTGGTTAAAGATGGAATAACTGCTTAGTGTCTTTTCATTTATGATGCAGGACTCTTGAAGGGAGATTGCAGTTTTGTGTTGCTAAATACGGAAGAAAAAACAAATAAACAAACAAATCAATCAATCAAGGATGTCTGATTGTCACGAGAGCTTACTGAAAACAGTCCTACGTACTGGCAACCTGGACGACACCGGACAGCAGAGAATCTTATCATCATGAACTTATAGTTAAGCCTTGATATAAACCTGCGTATCGCTGGCACCAACGCAACCTTTTGGAACAACAATCAACTTTCAAATTAAGAAAAAAAAGTGTATTCTTTCAAAAGGGTGACCAAGGGTTCAGCGGTGTGGTAAGACCAGTCCTGTGGACACAGTCTCATGAAGACTGTCTCTGTGGAAACACTGTCCTCTGATGAAGACTCTTGATTCTGAACCTCCTGCAGACATCTCCGTTCGTTTGGATCACTCTTTAAAACACAGGCATATCAGGAAACTATATCTGGACTAATGTAGACGATTAAACAAGTTCTTCTCGAGTAAGGTTTAACTTAGTTCATTTTTGTCAATCACGGATCAAACACACTAACGATGGATGTTAATGGGAGCCGTGATCCAACTGGCCTGCCATACAACAGCAGCATGGACTATGAGGACTACGACCTGCAGCCGGACGCCAGTAAGATCATCATCCCCTCCGTTTACGCTCTGGTCTGCTGCGTGGGCCTCACTGGAAATGCCATGGTCATCTACGTCATTCTGAAATACGCCAAAATGAAAACGGCCACGAACATTTACATCCTCAACCTGGCCATCGCCGACGAGCTCTTCATGCTGAGCGTTCCGTTCCTGGCCACGTCGGCGGCCGTTCGCCACTGGCCCTTCGGCTCCTTCATGTGCAGACTGGTTCTCAGTGTGGACGGCATCAACATGTTCACGTCTATCTTCTGCCTCACGGTGCTGAGCGTGGACCGGTACGTGGCCGTGGTCCATCCCATCAAGGCCGCCCGCTACCGGAGGCCCACGGTGGCCAAAGTGGTGAACGTGTGCGTGTGGGGGCTGTCCCTGCTCGTCATCCTGCCCATCATCATCTTTGCGGACACCGTCCCAGCAGAGGACGGCGGCGTGGACTGCAACTTCCTGTGGCCCGAAGCGGTGTGGTCAGAGGCGTTCGTGGTGTATACCTTCCTCCTGGGGTTCCTGCTGCCGGTCGGCGCCATCTGCCTCTGCTACTGCCTGATGGTGTCCAGGATGCGAGCGGTGGGGCTGAAGGCCGGCTGGCTGCAGCGGCGGCGCTCGGAGAAGAAGATCACCCGGATGGTGCTGCTGGTGGTGGCGGTGTTCGTCCTGTGCTGGATGCCCTTCTACATCGTCCAGCTGGTGAGCGTTTTCCACCGGCCCCCGGACCCCATGGTCACGCAGCTGTTCGTCATCCTCAGCTACGCTAACAGCGGCGCCAACCCCATTCTGTATGGCTTCGTGTCGGACAATTTCCGCCGCTCGTTCCAGCGCATCGTGTGCTTCCGGTGGCTGGAGTCCGGGCTGGACGCCGAGCAGGTGGATTACTGCGCCGTGGCCCTGAAGAGGCCAGCGGCGGGCAACCCCCTGGACTTCCCCAAGGACTACCTGGCCTCTGACATGGTGTTCCGCAACGGCACCTGTACTTCACGGACAACCACGGTGTGAGTGAGGAACTGCTGCAGTAGAATGGGGGACTTCTTAGCTATTGTGATAGTTATGACATTATTTTTTATTATTTATTTTCTTAAAGCCAGACACCGATTTAAAAAAAAATATTCGAACAGGCCATTTTATAAAGGCCGTAAGCATTGAAGAACAAGTGGCTGGACAACAGGTGTAGACAAGGGGTGTGACGAGACACTCAGCTCGCCAGACGAGACGAGACATGACATTCGTGTCACGATCACGAGACGAGACCAGATTTCCACTGTACCTTGAAGAAAACTAAAATGACGAAACATGACTGGAAAAACAGACCTTCTTTATTTAACAGTCACAAAACAATACAGCTGCATTTTGAGCACAGGTCTAAAGAGGAGACGAGTTAAAGTCCAGCTGGTAGTGTCCCCTGGAGACAGGTGTCTCTTTAGAGCAGGGGTGGGGAACCTGGTCCTGGAGGGCCGCAAACCTGCATGTTTTCCATGTCTCCTTGCTTCAACACAGCTGATTGCAATGAGGCTCGTTATCTGGCTTTCTGCTGGACTTGGCCATGAATCTTGATTCGATTCAGGTGTGTTGAAGCAGGGAGACATGGAAAACATGCAGGTTTGCGGCCCTCCAGGACCAGGGTTCCCCACCCCTGCTTTAGAGGGACAGGCTATGAGGACTGAATGGAGGACATGTTGAAAACAGGAGTTGGAGCTGATTGCTGAAAATGAGACATGGCAGCAGCTGCTCAGTGGTTCTAGGAAGAGTCTGGTTGCTGTAACAGCTAATGAAGGTTCTCTACTGGCTGCTGAGGAGGTGTGAAGAACTCTGGACATGACACTTGTGGTTCTAATGTAAATGAAAGCAGACAATATTTTTTCCACAGAGGTGCTTCTTGTATGCCGTCTTATTAACGTTTGGAAAATGCTGCTATCATTTCTGGTAAATAAAATTAAAAAAACTTTTTGGTTGAATAAAATTAACTTAGATCCTACATTTTATTGGAATCCGAATCATTTGGGGCTTCAGTGTCTGCATCCACAGGACAACGATGTAGTTCATACTCCAGGCCTCGAGGCGGCGCTGAGACTCTGCCATAGAAACACACCAGAGAAGAAGACAGGAGCCTGGAGCTCAGCACTGCACTGCTCTGTAAAGAAACAGCACACCCAGATGAAGCTCCATTAAACCCAGAACGCCAGGAGCTCCTGCGGGACTCTGGGAGACGGACTGAGAGACGCATTCTGGACGTCTTCCTGTCCGGTCCACTCCGCCAGGCCTGTTCAGTCTGATTCTGCCCCGAGCCGCCAGGCAGCTTTTCACCAAAAGCAGGAATCTCCTCAGGATTTCATCTGGTCACACCCCGAGTAGACGACTGACAGGAAGAGGAAACAGCAGAACAGGAACCCTGAGCTGTCAGGGTGTTTCTCAGGACTACGCTCTGCAGCCAGTGTGAACGTTAGCAGCAGCCTGTTAATCCAACTGAGGACAAACTGAACTCTGAATGTCCCTGTTTGAGCAGCCGTGCTCAGATCTCTACATTCTATACCAAACGGTTGTTTTATAACTCAACTTTACCCATAGAGCACTTCAGACAGCCAGCGCTGGAACAAAAAGCCCAGCATGAATAACCTGACAGGCCTTCTTACTGATGCTGCTGGTTAGTTTTACAGTTTATTTCTTGCCTTTGGATGTGTATCTGCAGTAATGCCATTCAGTCTGAGATGATGTAAAGTGATTTCCGTTCATATTATTCCTTCTACTGCGATCAGACGTCTTGTTTCCATGTTTTCATTGTGATGTATTCCCAGAGTTCAGTTTCAGCTGTTTCCTGTACGTCTGTTGATCAGACCTCAGGTTTTACGGAGTCCAGCAAGAAGTTCAAAGGTCGGGGTTGTATTTGTCGTCTCTTCTGACTTAGAAGATTAAATCTTCTTACATTTTGTGACTTTATGCAGACAGACCTGGAAATTTAAAGAGTCTTTTTTTTTTTTAACAAATTATTAATTAATGCTTATTAAAGTTTCTAATAGTGCCGACAGAGGGAAACGACGACACACAGGATTCAGTTTGATCCCGACTGACTGCAGAGTGAGAGAGCCACTGGAGTGGCGGGGCGCAGCGGAGAGCAGGGCACTTTAAACTTCGTCCTCGGATGTGGAGCAGTTTGATGATCTGCTCCAGCTGGAGGATTCTGACATCTGACAGATGATTAAAAAAAACTGAAATGCCAGTTTGACACAGAGACCAGACTAAAACCAGAACCGGGCCGGATCAGGTCCGGTCTGCAGGGCTGCTCAGTGAGGCTGGGATCTGGAGTCCTCCTGAACTCTGGGATACCATCCTGTGCTTTCAGCGCGCCCTCTGGTGGTCGTAGTTACATTGGTAACTTCAGTTTGACAACATGTGGAAAGATGTTTTCTCTTGGAGAAAGACGGCGTTGTGCAGCAGCTCTATTCTCTCAGTCGGTTGGGTTGGTGTCTGCCGTATCTGTTGGTTTTGTAATTGTGTGTCGGTCTGTTAAAATCTGACAGTGGTATGAAAGAGGCAGAGCTGTCTGACAGGACACACAAAAATAAATGAAGAGTTCCTGTTTCTTTTAAAATGAGCTCTGTAACTGAGGTTTGACTTTGTTGGTAATCAGATGAAATGCTGAAACTGATCAAATCCACTGTTGGAGACAAACCATCTCCTCACAAACGATCTGATACACAGTAAATGCACACAGATATTTATACATGGATGTGAAATAAAGAAAGAGCCAGAACCAGAACCAGAACCAGAACCGTCGTTTGGCACACGTGATGAGTTCTTTCACAGACGTGTTTGTGTTCATGGTGTTTTTATACAATTTGAAATATTTCACTGAAAATGTTCTGATTAACCAGAATATTTTAATCACAAAAAACATGACAAATACATTGGGAACAACCGTCTGTGGACGTCTAGAACCCGAGGAACACTGGCATGAATAACAGCTGAAACAGGGTTTCTCCAACCGGTGAGGCTGATTAGAAACAGGACGGAGGATCAGTACATGGTCTGACCATCTGCCTAACAGCTGCAACGTTTCAAAAAAACAGTAAAAATAAAGGAATAATTGAAGGTCACCACATCTGTAAAGCTGGGTATCACCAGTCTTTAACAGTCCTTTATTACGAGGAATAACCCCTTGAGATAAATGATCTCTTTTTCGAGGGATCCTCAGATTCATAACAACGGGAAGAGCAGAGTAGTGTAACAAAATGAAAGATAGCAAAGTTACAGATACATATGAAAAGATAAAGTATATACACGTAAATAATAAGAAAAGACAAAACCCAAAAGAAAAAAAAAAATAAGAGACAATAAGCAAAAACGAAACAGCACACACACACACACACACACACACACACACACACACACACACACACACACACACACACACACACAAACCAGCTCTGGAGGTTCACCTCTCTCCACCCAGCAAAGTCAGCACAACAGAGTCAAACACAGTCAAAACACAACATCACAACAAACATTTAAATCAACAAAAATGGTCTTACAAAGCAAAGTAATTACAACAAAATAACAAAAGCACATGGCCAAGTTCGTTTATGGTCGTACAAAGCAAAGTATTTACAACAGAACTTAAAGATCAGTGGAAGTCATTTATGGCCGTTCGAGCAAACTAGAAACAATGGCAAGTATTTTGAAGATGTGATCATTCCGTAGAGCACTACGGAATGAAGTTAATGAAGTTATAGAAGGAATAGATACAGGGGGATTGTTCCAGTCTTTAGGGGCCCTGACACAGAATGCGTGTTTACCTACTTCACACTTAACTCTCAGAACAATAAAGAACATTCGTTCATCGTGACGTAAGTTATGCTGGGAGTTACAGAGCACTAGATATTGCTTTACATAGTAGGGGAAATTAAGATAAATACTTTTGAAAATAAATTGCAGCCAGTGGTACTGTCTGCTGGCAGAGGGTGCAAACCAGGACAGTTGCTCATACAGGACACAGTGGTGTGTCCTGTAAGGGCAGCGACGGACAAAACGACATAGACTGTTGAAAACGACATCAGTGGAACGCAAACAAGATTCAGTTGTATTCACATTAATGACACCAGCATAATCCAAAATAGGAAGCAACAGTTATGTGACTATTCTCTTCCTGACCTGAAAATTAAAACAATTTGTAGAATTATGTCATTTTTTAAACGATAGATGAGCTTAGAGATAGTAGCACATGTGTGAGTTTTGAAAGAGAGAGTCAGTCTGTACCAGAGCTCTGTGTTCTGCCAGCATTGGTCCTGAGGCTGCTGGGAAATGATGTTCAATCCACTGCACAGACTTCCAGATCCACCACCACTGTCTGCGAACGGCGAGCCTTTCCAACATGCCAGAGCTGCCGCCAGCGCACACTGGGAGTGAGACTTATTTGGTTTCTGCACATGAATTACACATGACCTGACCTCATCATGGCCGGCGTGTCTCCCACTCTCTCCACTCCCTCCAGACCTGCTTCCAATTTCAAAATGGAAATTGACAGACAGCACAGAGTGGAGGCCGGCGGGACAGCGCAGGGCGGAGGGCGGTGATACAGCGCAGGGCGGAGGGCGGTGATACAGCGCAGGGCGGAGGAAGGCAGACAGCGCAGAGTGGAGGCCGGGACAGCGCAGGGCGGAGGGCGGTGATACAGCGCAGGGCGGAGGCCGGTGATACAGCGCAGGGCGGAGGCCGGCTCTTCATGCAGCGGAAGGTGGAGATGTGTGAACACCATCAGAGCACGTGGTGGGTCACAAATGCCTTTAATAGGATTGTTTTCAATCGGTTTGAGAAAACCGCTGCTGTAACCTGGACCACTGTGCACCTGGTGGTGAAACCCGAAGGTTCTGCTCTTTTAGTTCCACGTTAGCTGGAGTGTCGGCAGGTTGGACCCCAGTGATCCGTCCAGCCTGGGTGTCTCAGTATGTGAGTGTTTGAGCGTGGCACGTCAACTTCCTTCAGAAAACTAGAATGTTGAAGTCAGTCAGTTCAATGACCAGAGAACCTGAACATACAAAGTCCTTCTGTCATGTCTGAACTCACTGCGACGTCCTCAGGAGGGCTTGGTGCACACATTTCACTCTGTGAGCTTTGCTGTGGACTGAAGACTGACCGGCTTTTCCCCTAAAGTTACTGGTCTTCTTTTGCCATAACGATGCTGGTTCTGGGCTGAGAAGTCTGCAGAGCATCTGACTGCCATGGACTGGACGGCCAGTTGGAGAAGTGAGAGGTTTGCTGATTGACACGAGTGTGTGCTCGCTGTTCCAGTACCACTGAGCCCCGAAGGCCCGGAGCTCGCTGACTTCAGACTGAGTCCAGTAAAACCTCCTGAAGCTGAAGCAGCATGAAGAGGACGCTCTTCCTGCTCAGAGGGTCTCCACGCCTGGCTCTCCTCTGGTTCCACTCGGCGCCTGGTCTTGGGGTGGGGGTGGAGCAGGCCGAAGAAACGCTGAGTTCTCCCCCTGAACTGTGAGCTGGTCCACTCTGAGACAAGAATCTCTGAGTTCTGGTTTCAGAAAAGCGGATCTGAAATAGATCAACTCTGAGTAGTTCCACCTTGAGTTAGGAGCGGGAGCCACAACTTTAAAAAGACAGCTTCAATGGAGCCTCGGTTCCACCAGTCACCATGGTAACGGGGAAAGAGGGGAGGGCTTTTCACTTTAATGCACTCATACAGGGAGTTCCAATAGTTTTTATAAAGCAGAAACACTGCAGCTGCCAGAAAGAGGGAGAACTGCTGGGTTGAAGCACCAGTTTCAATGTAATCCTTCATTATCACAGTAAGGCCACAGGGGAAAACTGCCTGAACTATAGAATGCTAACTTATTTAATGTAGGGGCAACTGGACTGGGACATATAAGAGCAATGTTCAAACAGGAGACGCCTGATTGAGTTTGACTTTGAGTTTGTTTATTTGAAGGACGATGTGCAGTTACATTAAAAAGATGGCTGCACCAGATTTAGCACAAAGCTACTTTCCATCTGCAGTCCTTGACATTTAACATGTAAAAAATAAAAGACAATACAGGTTAAATTCAACGATACAAAAGTGCAAAATATTCCATTTTCAGTGCATAAAATAGTTGCATCAAGTAAAATAAGTAAAAAAGTAAAACAGCAGCAATTTCTAAAAGTGCAAAATGTAAGTAAAGTGCTTAATCTTGTATTAGAGCGTCAAAGACAATAGTGCAATAACTACCGGGTGTTCCCATGAGGGGAGCACCCGATAGCTGCATACCCAAGTGGTACAGATGTACATGTGGCAGTGTTATTACACCGATCATCTTATCATCTGATGGCCATCGGGTGCTACCCACAAGGGTATCACCCGATGGCCAAATACCCGTCTGGTACTCTAGTGTGCACAGGACTGGTGCTCCAAGAGCCAGTCTGTGACGGCCCTCGAAAAACTGTGATAGTCCGCCGTGGTCTTGAGATGGTTTGGGAGCCCATTCCGCTCTTTGATGGCTTTATAGGAAAAGGCCGATTGGGCAAAAGCAGACTTTCTTTTAGGAACATTACAATCACCCTCGAAACAGACCTAGCGCTCTGCGGTTAGTTGAGACCGTGGCTGCACAAAGTTTTCAGAGGGGGTGGGGCGGCGTCATGCAGGATTTTATGCACCAGGCGGACATCAGAGTATCTGATCAGATTGTCAAAGCTCAGATTTTGTACTTGTCTAATATATTGCAGTGGTGGTAACGCCAAGATTTTTTGTCGAGAATTTTAAGAGCCTGATTATGCAATGATCTGATCGGGTTCTGGGCTGCTTTGGCTTGAGATCAGGACGACACGCAGTGCAGGATATGAGAAATTATCATTGCATTGAAATATGATTTTGCTGCTTCAAACGATAGTGAGCGCCTAATCTGGCGAAAGTTAGCAACATTATATTTTAAAACCTGACAGAGCTTTTTAACGTGCTTCTTAAATGATAATGTGGGGTCCAAAGTCACTCCCAGATACTTGACTTCATCAACATTTTCGATCATATAATTGTCCACATAAATATTTGGAAGAGTGCTGAGATTTAGTTTGTTAGAGAAGTACGTTGTGACCGTTTTTTCTGTATTCAGTACAAGGCTATTTCCGCGAAACCACTCCATTGCCTTTCCCATTGACAAAGAAAGCTTGCTTGCAACAGTATTTGGATTCGAACCGTGTGTGAAGAAAAGTGTATCATCCGCGTACATCAACACCTCCACATCTTCACAGATGGACGGCAGGTCGTTGATGTACAGACTGAAAAGCAACGGCCCCAGAATTGACCCTTGGGGGACACCTGTTGTACACGGTTTCAGTGGTGAGATTTTGTCATTTATTCGTACACACTGGTTACGGTTTGCAAGGTATGATTGAAACCAAGCGATGGCTTTGGCAGAGAGATTGAAATTTAGGAGTTTTGAAAGCAGAATGAGTGGTTGACTGTATCGAATGATGGGCAGAGTCTGTTACTGCAGTAGCTGGCAGACAGGTTGAGCTACGTCTCTCTGTTCAACAGGTCAGTTATTGTCTTCTTGAGTTCCCTCCCCTTTGAAACTGAAGTCTCTGAGTTTCCCTCATTTCAGGGTTAAAGCTCGGGTTGGCGATCTGAATGAGATACATTTTTTAAAATACTGGTTAAAATGATCTTTATGACCCCATGGTAAGCAATTCATAGCGTGTTTTTAAAGTAGTTTGGAAAATATCCGCTATCTACAGCAGGAGTAAAACAGGAAAAACAGCAACCAATAGTCTTGACGAGACACCTTTTTTTAAACCAATCAAATCCCTTCGCCGTTCGACCTGCCCCCTGCGCGTACATGTCAATGGCGTGCACTGACCCTGGTTCAGTGTGCGTAGAAGGACGGAGCGTCGTTGCAGAATGGCGGAGACGAATGTTTGGGGGTTCACTTACCGTTGAGTGCGCCATATTTGGCATAGTGCAAATAAAGAAAACGAAGAAACAAAACGCTGAGGACAGGTTACGCCAGGAATGCACTGGAAGCGACGCGAACGTCTCTGCATCTCCGCTCCCAACGGGAGCTCCTCCAATGGGGTGGGAGCTGGGCGGAGCCTTGGGGAGATGCTACATTCGTGCTACATGCTAGTTTTCCAAGATTGCCGACCCGAGCTTTAATAGATGCCGAGTTTTCACTAAACCTGCTTAGAGAAACGGACCCCAGTGGAGTCAAGATCTACACCAAGAAAAAAGTGTTTTTCAGCTATGACCAGCAAGGTCTAGACCGGTCCCCCCGGTCCAGGTGTAAAGATGTAAAGCCCCCCCCCGCCGGACCTGATGGAGCGGCCCCCCACTGTCCAGGGCCCACCACCCCCAATAGCACTCAAATCTCTGCAGTTCTACTCAAAGTAATAAAGGTCAGCTTTTGAAAAGACTGAAGTCAAAGTGTTTTCTCCAGAACAATGCCTGGACAGGAACATGAAGCTTTATTGAGGCAGGAACACGTCAGTGAGAGTTGATGCTGCTGCACAGTTTTAATGTTGTGTCTGAAACCAGTGGTGGGCACAGCTAACCAAAAAGTTAGCTTCGATAATGCTAAACCAATAAACTGCTAAAAGATTTAGCTGAAGCTAACAATAACCGCTAACTGCGAACTGCCTCAGCCACAGCCGCTGCAGGCTCTGCAACAGGCCAGCGGGGGAACGCACTGGACGCTGAAGCGCCGCGCACAGAGTTTCTGATGGCCTCCCCTGTTAACCTATCTGACTGCCCGCACACAACCTGTGGGGGAGCGCAGCGCGCCCGCTTCGCGAGCGCCGACAGCGCCATTTGTCAAGCTGGATCAAGCAGATCGGACCAGACAGGAAGTCGGAAACAGAAAAGGCAAGAGAATCCGGTCAATTTTCAAAATAAAATAATTAAATGACGATTAGTTACAGACGGTGTTGCTCGTCTATAATTTGTCACTTGGGTCCAATCACAAGAGAGATGGACAGACACACACACACACCCACACACACACACACACACACAGACATAAGCATGTACGCACCCAATCAAACACACACACACACACACACACACACACACACACACACACACACACACACTCAGCGACAGAGATTCACGTGATGCAGAAAAAAAAGAGGACAGTAGGAGAAAACGGCGGAACCGTGAGTTCTGGGGCTTTCTAACAGTTTTTGAATCGTTTCAATCGGACAAGCGGATCGGGAGTTATATGCATTACAAAATCCATGTTTTCTACCCGCAGCAAAGAGGCTTTTCATTACTTTGCACAGTAACAGAAGCACGTACGAGAGGCGTTCAAGTACCCTCGGAAACCAGAGTCAGCCTACATTGGCTCCCAGAGCTACCAATACGCTAATGTGTAAATTTAGCAGAAGCTAATTAGTCCGCTAATGTTTTTCAAAGTTAGCTGAACAGCTAATCCGCTAATGAAAATGTTAGCTTCGCTAATTAGCGGTTAGCTGATTAGCGGACGCGCCTGACACTGTCTGAAACGAGGTCTTATTCATACGGAGCCCCTAAAGGGACATGCAAAAATCATCATCCATCCATCCATCCATTTTCTACCGCTTACCCAGGGCTAGGGTTGCCAACTCCCAGAGATTGAAATAAGGAACGCCTCTCGCGGGCAGCTGAAAAAAACTGGGTTTTTGGGGGTTGAAAAACGCATATATAACAGCATTTTGCCACAGTTATACCTATTACAGACTATAAAAACACATTAGGCTACTGCATTACACCTACAATAACTCATGATCAGCTTGATCAGTTTGTATTTGAGGCCTACAGTGAGACAGTTATCATTCCAGTATCATCATCATGATGGACAGCAGCTCTCAGCCACTGCACCGGACGGCAGAGCAGCTCAGCAGCTCCTTCAGAGGAGACTGAGACCCTCAGAGCAGGAAGGAGCTACCACAGGCCTCTCATCCCCACCGCTGTCAGGCTGTACAGTTCTACTGTGTAGAATATGAGCAATAATCCTGGACATTATAATATCCTGCACCCCCCCCCTTAAGAAATTCAGCGACACTTTATCATCCATTCACTCTGCTGTATCCATTCACTCCAAGAAAACATATTGTACATATTATATATCATACTGTATATAGTTATATATTGCATCATATATTGCATATTGTATTGTATATATCGTATATATTACATATTTCCTGTTATATTTTTAAAATTCAAGTTGTACATACAGTCAGATCGTCATTGTCTTTAGCTTCTATTATCAGTCCTAGTATGATTTGCACTATCATTTGTTAATTATTGCACCATTCATTACTTTTGCACCCTGCTGTGGGTTCTATGAGCCGATACACCTGTACATTTATCCACTGTGAGATTAATGAAGTCTTCTATTCCTATTCTATTCTATATTTATTGCTAAATGTGCAAATAACATCAAACAGCTGCTGTCTCTTCTGGATTTTAACATGTTCTTTTTTTTATTTTCAACTAAAAAAGTGCAAAATCAAAACTGAAAAACCTTCTGAACAAAAAACCAACAAGGTTCCTTCTAAACTGTAAAACACTCCACAGTCTGCAGCAGCAGACACACATCAATGAACTAAACATGATATCCGATATGGAAACGGCACAAACTGACATGTCTGGAAGCCATGCTGCTGCTTTAATGTTTTGATTTACTTCTTCCCATGCGCTCTGTGACCAAACTGACTATTGGCCAATGAACTGCCATAGCCTACTAGGAACGGTCTTTTTTTGACCAATGAGATAAGAGTGATTCTGTGTTGTCGAGCCATCTCTGTCAGCTCATTGGTCACAGAACGTCAGAGAGCCGGTGAACAATTTACCGTAAGTTTTCAAAAAAAAGCGCATGTTCCATTGCTCACGTTTTGACTCTACAAAAATACGGAACAAAGTGCGTTCCTTTTCAGCTCAATACGGAACGCACACTTTTACATCCAAATACGGAACGATTCCGTTTTTCAAGGAACGGTTGGCAACTCTACCCAGGGCCGGGTCACGGGGGCAGCAGTCTCAGCAGGGATGCCCAAACTTCCCTGTCTCCAGACACTTCCTCCAGCTCCTCTGGGAGGATCCCAAGGCGTTCCCAGGCCAGCTTAGAGACATAGTCTCTCCAGCGTTTCCTGGGTCTTCCCCGGGGTCTCCTCCCAGTGGGACATGCCCGGAACACCTCCCTAGGGAGGCGTCCAGGAGGCATCCTAACCAGATGCTGAGCCTCCTCAGCTGGCCCTCTCGATAGGAGGAGAAACGGCTCTACTCCGAGCTCCTCCCTGGTGACTGAGCTCCTCCCCCTGTCTCTAAGGGAGTCCAGCCCCCTACGGAGGAAGCTCATTTCAGCCGCTTGTATCCGGATCTTGTCCTTTCGGTCATGACCCAAAGCTCATGACCATAGAGGAGGGTGGGAACGTAGACTGACCGGTAAATCCAGAGCTTCACCTTTCGGCTCAGCTCTTTCTTCACCACAACGGACCGATACGACGACCACATCACTGCAGCCGCTGCACCGATCCGCCTGTCAATCTCACCTCCATCCATCTCTCACAAGACCCCAAGATACTTAAACTCCTCCGCTTGGGCCAGAGTCTCTCCACCGACCTGGATGGGTCAAGCCACCTTCCTCCGGTCGAGGACCATGGCCTCGGATTTGGAGGTGCTGATCCTCATCCCTGTTGCTTCACACTCAGCTGTGAACCGCCCCAGTGCATGTAGGTCCAGGTTCGATGAAGCCAACAGGACAACATCATCTGCAAAAAGCAGAGATGAAATCCTGTGGTCCCCGAACCGGACCCCCTCCGGCCCCTGGCTGCACCTAGAAATTCTGTCCATAAAGATTATAAACAGAACCGGTGACAAAGGGCAGCCCTGCCGGAGTCCAACATGCACCGGGAACAGGTCCAACTTACTGCCAGCAATGCGGACCAGACTCCTACTCCGGTCATACAAAGACCGGACGGCCCTGAACAAGGGGCCCCAGACTCCGTATTCCCAGAGCCCCCACACAAGACACCACAAGGGACGCGGTCGAACGTCTTCTCCAAGTCCACAAAACACATGTGAACCGGTTGGGCGAACTCCCATGAACCCTCGAGCACCCTATGGAGGGTCTAGAGCTGGTCTAGTGTTCCACGACCAGGACGAAAACCGCATTGTTCCTCCTGAATCCGAGGTTCGGCTATTGGTCGAATCCTCCTCTCCAGTACCCTGGAATAGACTTTCCCAGGGAGGCTGAGGAGTGTGATCCCCCTATAGTTGGAGCACATCCTCCGGTCCCCCTTTTAAACAGGGGGACCACCACCCCGGTCTGCCAATCCAGAGGTTCTGTCCCCGACCGCCACCAGATGTTGCAGTGACGTGTCAACCAAGACAGTCCCTGCACATCCAGAGACTTAAGATACTCAGGGCGAATCTCATCCACCCCCGGTGCCTTGCCACCGAGGACCTTACCAGCCACCTCGGTGACTTCAGCTTGGGTGATGGACGAGTCCACCTCTGAGACCTCAGTCCACCTCTGAGACCTCAGCCTCTGCTTCCTCCACGGAAGACGTGGCGACGGGATTGAGGAGGTCCTCGAAGTATTCCTTCCACTGTCCAACAATGTCCCCAGTTGAGGTCAGCAGCTCCTCCTCCAGTGTAAACAGTGTTGGCGGAGACCTGCTTTCCCCTCCTGAGGCGCCGAACGGTTTGCCAGAATTTCTTTGAGGCCGACCGATAGTCCTCCTCCATGGCCTCCTGAACTCCTCCCAGACCTGAGTTTTTGCCTCCACAACCACTCGGGCTGCAGTTCGCTTGGCCTGCCGGTACCTGTCAGCTGCTTCGGGAGTCCCACGAGCCAAAAAACGAGGCTTGTAAAAAATCAAATTTAAAAAAAACTTTCACGTGCGCACCTGAAAGTTTTTGGGGTGCACCTGAAAGTTTTCTTCTCCACAAAATGACAGTACAGGAGTTGGTGAGCGTGTTTTGACTTGGGACTTCATATGAAGAAATTGCTGCTTTGCTTGAGTCGTCATGGTCATGTGGTTTCCGAGAGAAACCTGAAAAGGATTTTAAGTCCTGTGGACTGTTTCGGCGTAAAGTAGAGGCGCCGAGGTCCAAGGGTAAGCTCAGAGGGGACAGAGCTTTCTCTGCTGTGGCCCCCAAGCTGTGGAATGAGCTGCCACTGCGCATCAGGCAGGCCCCCTCACTGTCCATGTTTAAGAAATATCTTAAAACACATTTTTATGCACTGGCTTTTAACTCAGTCTGAGACTCTGCCCTTGGTTTTTTTTGTTTTTTTTTTTAATGTTTTTTGTTTTTTTTTGTTATTGTTTTTTATTGTCTTTTATTTCTGCACTTGCACTTATACATTTTCTGACTTTGTACAGCACTTTGTGTCAGCTGTGGCTGTTTTAAAGTGCTATAGAAATAAAGTAAATTAAGTAAAGTAAGTAAAGTAAACGACACACTGCTTTGGATGGTGTATATTAAAGGAACAGTGTTAAACATCTGGTCAGCTCTGCGGCTATGGATGGATGTACACAAAATGTAAAGAGGCAGGACTGCGTGTCAAGGAAAAAGAGTTGCACTTAATTCTGAAAGACACTACAGCCCTCTTTATCAAACGGTATATGAAAGACAGGTTCAGCATTTGTCAGTATGATCGTGATTGTACGGAAAGATGAAATCTCACGACAGGTCTGACATCGTGTACGCGCGTTTGAGTCCGTGCAGAAAAACCTGGCGTAGCGTGAAAATAATCATAAAGCACATCTCAAACACGCCATTAAGCACAAGCAGCACATATTCAGTACAGATTAAAAAGTAAAGAAATAAAATAACGCCCTTATAGAAAATCTAGTAATATTCCCCCTTGTGGGATTAATGAAGGATTTTTAACTTTCAATAACTCCGCTGGTCCATCCTGCCACGGAGAGGAGGCAGTTTTAACAGTGTGAAAAGACGAACACACTGCGGAGCAGCTTCAGACCCAGCGGCGGAAATGCTGCTGTTTAGCCCCGAAAAGACGTGACTTTATTCTGTCCTGTGCAGTTTTACACAATATTGCACTGGCCAGTAGAATGACTTTAGATGCATCGGCGCCACGAGAGAAGCTGATGTGGAAACCATGCTGGACGGAGGAGACCGGACCTGAAAAACCACTACTGACATGTAAATAAACTCTGAAGTTCAGCAAATGATTTATTTAATCAGTGATGTGAAGCCAGCAGCCTGGAAAATAACATGAACTAAAGGGAGATTAAATCCACACAGAGGACGTTTAGTCAAACATTTTATTAAGACTTCTATAAATTGTCTTTCATTGAAGCAGCACGGCAGCGGGGGGCACGCACCGCCCTCGGTGGACTGAGTCCGGGTCATGTTCGGTCCGGGGTCCTGCTCGGCCCCGGGTCCGGTGCTGGGTGTGAGCTGTGTGTGGGCTGAAAGAGCGACAGATCTGGCAACCTCCAGTGGCCCTCCAACACACCGCATCCAGAGCCCGGCGTCCAGCGTAACAGGCACTCATCTGAAAGACCAACATTCTCAGACACTCAGCATGATGGAGACCTTGTTTGTTGGTTTGAAATAAACTTTGTGACTTTTTAAAGTTAATATAATCTTAACTACTGCTGGAAATGATGCAACAATGATTAATCACATGCTTTTCTGGGCTTGATTGTGATGAATCACATTGGTATGCACAAAATCCAACAATGAAATCAAAAGTGCTGTATTGTGAACTTCTATTTTATTACAGACCAATAAGGTGCTTTTCAACAGCAGCGTTCCCTCACACTGCAGCACTTTAACGTTTCAGCACAAATATCAACATTAAAGTAATCAAACCCTCAAAAAACTAAAGCTATTTGTTGGACAGAAACTTTTGATCTATTTTGTTCTGAAAAAAAATTTCCCTCAGAGTCCAGAGCCACAATCAGACCCTTCCCAGCAAATCCCCCGGGCCCGGACCTCCACAGACCTGCTTTGTGACCAGGGGCCTGCAGACAGAGGGGCTGCAGAACCCGTCTCTGTCCAGCCAGGAGTCCCTGCTGCAGCGAGCTGCAGTGGCCGAGCACAGACCGGCACCGGCTCCACTGCCGGCCAACAGGAACAAAGCGCCCCGTGCACGTTTCAGACAAATGTGACTGCTCATCACGTGCTCCACCTCAGCCGCCACACGGTGGCGCCGCTCCGCCTCCCCCCCTGTCCGGAGGTGGGCGTGTCCAGGTGTGCTGCCAGTCTGGACTCTGCCTTGGTGGTTTGATGGGCCGAACTGCAGTATCCTGTGGGCTCATTTTGGCCCACGGGCCTAATGTTTTACAACTGTGGAAATCAGACTGTCAATGTGAAATAGCCAGATGGCCACTCCTGTTACAGTAAGTTATTGTTAAGGAGCTGGATTTAGTTTAGTCTCGAGTTCCGTTCTGTAAGACATGATTGGGATAGAAGCTCTGCTGTTGCACTGAGTCAAGGTGGTTTGAAATGCAGTTCCACACTGAAAAAGATTTGCAGATCAGGAGAAAAGTTAAAGATCTGAGGATGATATTCACTGCCTGTGAAATTAATCTAAGCTTGTCCATTAACAAACCAAGCCTCATGCTGGCATGCTCCCAAATCACTGTAGACAGGAAAATAAATATTACTGTACAGTTCCTCTGGCTGCGGCCGGAACGCGACAGGACAACTTGTTTCACTTAGTGCTATCCAAGCTTCTCCCTGGGTAAATTAGACAAAGGTTGCGAGTGTGGCAGGATGAGTGAGCTCAGTGTTGGCCTCCGCCTATTGGCTGGGGCGCTATAAAAACTCCTTGAGCGTCTGTGTCGTCCTCTGGTTCTTGCACTTCCGGGTTGGCTCTGGCCGGTAGCGGTGCTCCGTGAGAGCAGGTAAAGGCTACTTCCCCTTCTATGAAATACATCATTTTGGTCCTGATGAAAGTTATGCCCTGCAGTATTACGATGGCTCCGGGGAGCGCGTCAAGCGCATGCCGCAGCAGCTGTAGGTCGGGCGCGTGGGTCCCGACGGTCCGGTGCTGGTCTGAGCATTTGCCCCGCTAACGGATGTAGGAAGCAGTACGTGTTGAGGTAACTAATCAACAGGTGTGCAGGCTGTAACAAACCCTTTTCATTTATTCGGTTCTGCCCTGTTCCAGCCCCGTTTCCAGCGCAGACACACCTCGGCTGCCTCCTGGAGCTGCTGTCACGTTAAATGTTTTCCTGTGTCGTCTTGATACGGCGGCGTGTTGGTGTCGGTCAGACCAACCGCGCACGGGTTGGACTGAAACGAAGCGCTCGCTTGTAAATTAAGTGTATTTCAAAACGATTATTTAAACGAACCCAACTAATAAGAAAATAAATTATTTTTAATTTAAAACCTCTGTACTCCTTTTGTCAACCAGTGAACCTGTGTGTCCTTCTGGGTTACTGTGAGAGCTAAAGGGAACAACTACGATCTTCCAAATTGACCTCACACCCCACTCTGCTAGTTTCTCCAGATATTCTAGAGCCTGATGTTACTGATCATGTTTGTATGACGTTCACTCCTCCTCCCTCTACATGCACAAGAGGGTTTTTCAGGTATGTGACATTTCTCATAGTGGCACATATCCACCATGAATAATCCCAAACATTTAGACGCTTTTCATAATAAACATGTCCGTGGTTTCTTTAAATACCAAAATGAATTCCTCTAAATCTGACAGTCTGGACATGCAGCTTGAGGAACCACACCGCCCCAAAGGACTCATGAGGTTATTTCCGTCTGACTAAAAAATTCATCAAAAAGAATTAAAAATAAGTGAAGAGCAATCCAGATTGACTGGTTTTGATTCACATTCTGATTTAACAACATGGACATGAAATGAATGTTGGTCTCATCATGAAGCTATTGATGAGAATATTGACTTTAAATATTCTGCGCAGTGGTCTGTGGACTTCCATGCAGGAAACAGTGAAACCTGCTGGAAACATTCTGCTCCGCAGCAGCAGAGCAGCTTCCTGGCTGCTCATGAGGCCTGATTGGCTGACCGAGTAGTCACATGACCTCTTCTGACCCCGGACTGCCTAAAGCCCGCCACACACTACAGGATTTTTTCAATCTTCCCCGATTCAGACACCACACACTGCAAGACAACAGAGGACAGATCGCACCAGATCTTCCTCTCCTGATCTCGAGTGTGTGTGTCTCTCTGGAGCAGAACACACACCAGCAGATTCTTCAGCAGAGAATCGGCTCCTCTCTCCTTCAAATCTCCCGTCGTCCAACGTGACTTTGTGCTGTTTCCCTTCATTGCTGTTCTTACATTCATCTCCACTTTAAATAATAAGTGGAGAACTCATTCATTCCCTCAGTTCATTCATTCACATCGGTATCGCTCCTTCAGTGCAGACCCCCCCCCCCCCGACACACACACACACACACACACACACGGAGCACACACTGTCAGCACCTTGTCAGAAAATTTAAATGTCCCCGTACAGAAGAGGGAAACATAGTTTCAGATCTTTTATTATAATTTACCCTCCATATTAATAATAATTCAGCTTATTAATCTGTTTGTGTGTTTTTTTTTTTTTTTTAACTTTTGAGTCTTGAGTGCAGCAGTAGAATAAAGTTATCAGCAGACCGTGTCGAACAAAGGCTACTTTTTTAAATCACCAAATATCTTAAATCATTCTTTATGTCCACAGATGTGATAGTTTACACCAGAATAAAAACTCGTTGAGCTTTGATCAGGTCAGTTTCATTATAGTCCGCTCTCTGAAGGCACGGAGTCAGTGGAAAGTTTTTATTGTTATTTTTTCTTCCCCATTCTTCCGTGATGGTTAATAACGGAGATTAATTAAAACATTGGGATTATTGCAGGACTGGCGGAGAAGCAGATATTAGATCAGAGTTTGGGTCTGAATGGAGGATCCAGTTCATCCAGGAGCGACAGGATTAACCATCACTTCCTGCACAGCTGAGTTTAGAGCTCTGGCTTTTCTGTTTCACTGTCATATAGTGAATATATTTCACAGACATATTCATCCAGCTCTGACAGCTGAGTGGATTTTTTTAATCTACGGCACCTTGGTGAGACGGAGCTGTTCATCCAATCAGGAAGCTTTATTTGGAGGGTGTGGACAGCTCTACTCGGAGCTGATCGGCGCCTCTCAGAGCTCCACACACCACAGGATCTGCGATCGGAAATATTAAACATGTTCATTATCTACGATCTCCCCTTCCGACGCCTCCCGAGAGGCTCCGACCGGAAAAAATCTCTCGGAACACACCGCACACTACACGAAGATCGGACTCGAACTCATTTGCATACTCCCGACAGTCGGACCCTGTCGGCTTCGATCGGGAGGAGAAGATCGGGGCAAAATTCGGCCGATCATCCTGGTGTGTGGAGGCCTTTACAGTCTAAAAAGACACAAGGCTTCTGGTGCGTTCACACCGGACGCGTTGCAAGCGTCACGGGCGTCACTGACGCCTCAAAGTTGACGCGTGTAAAGTGTGGAATTCGACGCTTGTTCAAATGACACACGACACTTGCAACGCTCGCGACTCACGGCAGCTCACTGGCGGGAGTGGGAGGAGCTTGTGTCCTGTCTTCATGTTGACAATGGCGGAATCGGTGCCGAAATTGATCTGCTAAAGCTGATTTCACTTTAGCTCTAAACTCTTCAAATGTAGAACTTTATCGAGATTTTTTTTTTTTAAATTAGGCGACAAAGTGGTGGTTTAGAGCCCGAGTGTGTCGTTTGTTTGTCTGAATACCAGCTGTTTATGATTTTGTTCGGACGAATTCGGTGAAATGTGAGCCAGCTGCAGTGAGCGGCTCCAGCAGGAGGAGTCAGAGAAGCAGAGCACACAGGAAGCCCGGACCCCGGCGCCCGGTGCCCGGTGCCGTGGCCGTGGCGGGCTGGTCCCCCGACCCAGCGGCCCGGCCTCCGGGCCCGGTCGGGCTTTGGCGGCGGGCGACGCAGATCACACCGTCGGCCGCCCCCGCCTCTCCGACCGGCTCCCCGGCGACCCGCAGCAGGACCGAGACGCCCGGTCTCACCCAGCGGTCCTACGGAGCGGCCCGCTCCGGGCGTCGCACCGAGTCGGTCCCGGAGGTCCGGCGGCGGACCCCCGGCGAGCGCAGAGTTTCTCACACCCTCCAGGGCCGGACCCAGATCGCGGGGCCAGCGTGAGGATGAGGTTCGCTTTCAGCGGTACCTCCGCCTCTCCCGGGCCCAGTTTGATGAGCTTCTGGCCCGCGTCAGCGCTCAGAGTGCTCGTCTGTGATTGGATGACGCGCGCGTTGACGCTTCCAAAGTTCAATTTTCCCAACGTCAGGCGTTGACGCCTGCAACGCGCGACGCGCGTCGCCAACGCTCGAAACAGTCGGAAAGCGGCGCTCGAAAAGCGCCTGACGCGCGTTAGGTCCGTTGAACCTCGTCCACCAGAGACTTTGAATGTAAAAGCGACGCCGTGACGCTGGCAACGCGTCCGGCGTGAACGCACCATTCTGCTCTGTGGAGGGAAAGAACATGAATTAACTGCATCAAGGTTTCAGGACAGGAAGGTAAAATAAAAAGAAGCTGTGTTTGTTAAAGTCGCCATGTTGCTTTAGCATGGGTAAACCAAATCCTAGCTTCCAGTGCTGAACCACAGCGCTGGGCAGAGCTGGCTGATGACTTTCGCTTTCTGTTTTCTTCATGGCTGATGTTGCGTTGCTTCCAGCGACTTCGTCTCTTCTTATAGTTTTTTCCACTGATGTAACTTAAACCTCCCACAAGCAGAGGCCACTTCAGAACGGCGGGCACGATGTGGTACCTCCCCACCAATCATATCGCTCTCTACGAAGCGACAGTTAAAAGCCGGAGGTGATGATAAAAGAATGAAAAGACTTTTTACCCACAGTTGGACAGTGACGAGGTGTGGGATGTCAGTGCAGACCTGTGGGAGGCTGCAGGGCCGGACCCACCTCCCCGGGAACTGCTCTGGAATCTACGATGATTAGACGTTGTAGTGTGGTTACTCTCTCGGCACGCTGACCGTCATGATGGAACCGCCATGTTCAGGACGTTCTCTGAGGTCTGAGGCCCGGTCTACAGCCGGGGCGCTGAGGCATCTGGGCGGGTCCAAATCCTCGTTTCCTGCTGTAAACGCAGAGAGCATGAGCTCACAGCCCAACATATGGTGGAGAAGGCTGGACCTATTCTGTCCGTCCTCTACAAATGTTGGGTGTTAGCGACACTCATCTGACTGTCAGACCCTGCGTCTGTTTGCTGCAGTGACACTGGCTCGCTTTACACCTTACTTTTCCAGTCTGGAGTCGGTCCCCAGTCATTTTTAAGTCACTTTATTTTCATGTACAGATTTACACATATTTATTCCATTTCAGATAATATCTACTATAAGTTATTAGCTTGCTCATGTTTTTCAGCAATATTAGGAGTGCTTTTGGTTGTAACTAGGGCTGAATGATGAATTTTTAAAATCACAATTGATCAGATAATTTTCTTAGTTAATCGTATTAATCATATTTGAATTTAATGTTACAAATTTTATTATTTTGTATTTCAAGTGAAATGTGAAACATTTCTTACCAGCATGTCTTAACTTTTACGATTACTTAATAGAAATTAAAATGCCACGGGTTAAATGTAATACATTTAAAAGCCACGGCAGGGACACAAATGGAAAGACCACAAAAGAAATGGGAGGGCCGCACTACAAAAGTTCCAACATGAATGTTTAAGCCTCAAAATGAAGACACCAACCAGAGTAGAAACTAACAAGGAAAACCAGTTTTCAAGAAAACAAGATGCCTTGTTTCTAGACCTGTTTTCTGGAAAAGTAAGCTTATTATCGAATCATTTCTTATTAAGACATTTCAGCTCATCTTGAGCAACAGTTACCAGTTACAAGGTTTGAATAAAGAATAAGAACAAGCTACAGTTCCTGCTAGAAAAGGAAACAATTTTATTTTCAGAATTGCTGCAAATCTGCGTCCAGCAGTAATGTGAAGGCGAGGTCCATCATGAGAAACAGAGCAGCTTAATGATCCCCGAGGAGACGACCAGGCCGGGCCTCAGAACAGCTGACGTCACGGCGCTGTCAGGAGTTTGCATGTTCCCCCTGTGGGTCAGGGTTCCCTCCAGCCACTCCGGTTTCCTCCACCCAAAAACCTACATAGTGACAGTCAGTTACCCTTGGAAATGAAGGAATGAATGCTCCTCACATCACAGTCTCTTTTCTTATGTCACATTTTCCTAAGTTAGCAAATCTTGAAATCGGGATGAAGTTCGAGAATCGACTGATTGAAATCAAGGAAACAGAACTCTCAAAAGAAGCGCAATTTTCTTGAATTCTGGACAAGTTTTAAGAATTCTAATCAAGTAAATCTTTCTTACCCCATCGGCAGACTTTGCTTTATGTCAGAACAAACCAATGTGATCAAAATGGAGAGCATTTGTCTTATTTCAGGCGGGGGGTGAGCTGCTGACGCCTGGAGATGGCTGGACGGCGGTGGATGATTCACCAAACTCATGTCTCAGTGGAGTGAGTGAGACTCAAGAAGACTCAACTCTACGCCAACAAGATGCTTGATGAACACATGAAGTATAACTGCAGAAGACAGGCAGTTCAACTCATTTTCAGTGGTTTTCGTGGCGCCGTGTTCGCTTTATTCATTAGCAGAACATTTTGAACATTTGTGAGATCTTTAGCACGAGCTGTGAAAATACAGAGTTAGATATAGGCGATGAAGTCCAGATGTCAGCCCCCCCCACCACCCCCCTCCTGACAGGACAAACATAATCATGATAAATAAAAAGAAATTACAAGAAAAAAACATTAAAAAACAAAAACAAACCTGCTAATAATTAATTGAAGGTTTCAGTCCTCCGGCCAGGAAGGGAACCGACGGGGAGAAAAGTGAGGTTCGGCCTGGTGTGGACAGGAAATGAGAGTTCCCTGCGAGATTAGAGGGCGGAGCCTGCTCCCAGCTCCTGCCTCCACCTCTGTCCATCCGTCCCTGAAGGGACTCGGCGTATGGAAATGTACAGTTCAGTATCAGCGCAACAAGATAAGGACCAGCCAGCGAGGACAGTCTCTTTCAGAGCTCAAGGGCGTTCTTCTTTTATCCCGTCTGCAGTGACTCTTTCACAGCAGCAACGAAGACTAACGGGATCTGTGGAAAGCAGCAGCTCAGCGCTCGCCTGTTCCAGAAGGTTTGCTCTCTCGTAGTGTACTCCAAGGACGACAGAGATGCAGAAACGCTCCTGCAGACCAACACCGAGGCTCATGGGCTGGAACAGCTGCTCCCAGAGAGTTGTCCTCAGAGCTTTCAACATTTAACAAAAGGTGGAATGACTGATTTATCCAAATATGGAGGCAGGAGCTACAGGCGCAGAACCAAATCTGATGCCTCAATTATTATAAAAAATTAAAAAAAGCAGCAGCCTTACAAAAGAGTCATGATGATGAGCATTCCTCTGGTAGCTGATAGAGACAAATCTGGTTTTGGTCATTTTAGAGCAACTTCCTGTCCTGGGTGGTGCTTTATAGCACCTGAAACCTGAACCTGTTTGGACTCCATCTCTGTTTGCTCCAACTGAACAGTAGAAAAGAAACAAAAACACACAAGTGTGTGACCAAGACGTGAACGCCAACTCACCAGAAAGTGAACATGACCAGGGAGTGAGCGTTACGTGACCAAGAAGTGAACGTGACCAGGAAGTGAGCATTACTTTTTTTTTTTTTATAATTAATACAACCTCTCGTAGAGGACAATGAACAATAACAAAAGCTAGAGGGCGTCACAGCACCATAGACAAAATAACATACAATAACAGAAAAGAGGAATACAAAAAGTTAAGGTGGGAGCTGCAGCGGAGCCAGAGTGGGGGCCAGGGGGCGGGCGTCCCAGGGCCCACAAGGTCATCAGCCCGTTTCATGTGACGTGTTCACATTTAATTGTAAATAAATTATATAAAATGTGCAGTGTGTGTGAGAAGGTATACGCATCTGAGTGTGGGCTCCAATTTGCCAATTCTTACATTACTACTGTCCATGAATGCATCAGAGCTGTAAGCCAGCGCTGATTGGCTGTGCAGTATTAACGAGTTTTTTCTTTGCACTTGATCTGAACTCTTCAGAGGGAAGTTGAACCGCAAAAACGGAGAGAGAAAAAAACACCAATCTGGCGCATTCAAAAGAAAAGCAAAAGAGAGAAAAGAGAAGTTGGTTGCTTCTTGTTCTCAACTAACTTACTTTTCATCAACACGTGGACACGAGAGCCCAACAACGCCGGTTGCGGTGACTGAAGACGAGGCTATGCTAGCCAATAGCGGGTCTTCCCAAAACCTAACATCGGAGGACCACCGGAGCCCTGCTGCAGCACAGCCGCAGCACAAACACTGCCGGATTATTTTTTTTGTTCCACCACCACCAGCGGAGGTCAATGTCACCGGTATCGGACAGCGGAGCACCCGGCTCATCTGACACCCACCTCAGCACCACCATATTAAAACAAGAGGAGTGCCCGATGGACCCATTCGCCCTCTCACTCCTGAAGTAATTCGGGCTCTGATCCAGCACGGACCATGTCAGCCTGGTTTGAGGGACAAATACAACAAGTTTCCATATGACCAGGAAGGACTTTAATCCTGCCTGGTACAGTCGTCATTGGGAGTTTCGGGCACCGTGGAGCGACAGTGGCTTATTTATTCACCCAGAGCAAAAAAAGCTGTTTTGCTTCTGTTGCTGGCTGTTTGGCAAAAAGACAACTGAAAAGTCTGGGAAAGGCTGGGTGACCCATGCACAGGATTTTCAAAATTCAAAAAAGGGACAGAACGAATTGAGCTGCATGGAAAATCCAGTGCTCACCGGGAAGCAGACAAAACATATTAAATGTCGAAGTACCGCCTGTCTCAGGACAACACTGTGATCGCAGGACTGATAAGGTCTGAGAAGGAGCTGGTAGAAAGGATTCTCCACAGATTAATCGATACCACTCTTTTTTTGTCTCGACGAGGCCTGGCCTTTCGTGGTCACAGAGAATTGCCGGGCTGGGTAACACTGACACAAATGAGGGTAACTTTCTGGAGCTTCTGAAATTACTGGCGAAATCCGACTCGATTCTGGAGCAGCATCTGATCAACCCCGTAAGTCGCACTGCAACATACCTCAGCCACCAGTCACAAAATGAGCTTATTGAAACTCTTGCAAACGAGACATTGAGCACTATAATAGAAGAAGTGAAGACAACTATCGACATAACACGCATTGATCCGTTTTCCCTATCACTGAGATATGTGAGCAAAGCAGGCAATGGCGTTGAACGGTTTGTGAAATTTGATGCGTTACCTGATGGCGCTGCCGAGTCGTTTTATAATCTTCTAACAAAAGCACTCACTGAAGATCTTGGCCTTAATGTTCGATATATCAGAGGGCAAACTTATGATGGAGCGAGGACGATGTCTGGACAGTTAACCAGGCTCCAAACCAGAGCGAAGCAAAACTGTTCCGACAAAGCTTTTTCTGTCCACTGCTGCGCACACAACCTGAATCTAGCACTTTTAGATGCTGCGTGCTCTCTGTGCAGTGCTAAAGTGTTTTTGGAACGCTTGAGACATTGTACTTCTTTTTAACTTCCAGCCTTCCCAGGTTTAAAATACTAGAAGAAGAGCAGGATAATGTGAAACTTGAGAAAACAGTTCTAACATTAAAGAGTCTGTCAGACAGAAGGTGGGCTTCAAGGAAGCAGGCCACAGAAGCTGTGACACAGAGCCTGCCTGCTATTCTCAACGCACTGGACCGCATCAAGCACCATAGGCAGAGCACACCCAAGGCAGCATCTGAAGCTGATGGTCTGCTCTCTAAACTCAGCGAGTTGAGTTTAAAGCAGTACTATGCAAGATTTGCCGTAGCGCTCCCCCTACTGGTCTCCTGTGAAAGCTCACTGTCGTAAACGTCCTCTGCATCCCCCCCCCCCACCCCCCCCCCACCCCGCATGCAGAGCGTGTCCCACTCCAGTTTCCTTTTTTTCCGCTCGTTAGACAAAGTTTTTTTCTTTTCTCTTTTTGGTTCTACCATCCGTGAGCCCTCAGGGTGGCGTTGCTAACGCTAGCGAGGGTTTCATGTTTTTTACGTGCTTTTGTTAAATCTTCTGCAGCAGCAGTTCCTCATGCTGCCTCCTCCGGTTCTCCCTCTGTCGTAGACATGCCTGCCTCGCACACTCGAACTTATTGGAAAACAAACACAATATGCTGTTTTCGCTCAGTGCGGCGAACTTACTGGTGCTGACGTCTACGAGAGGAGGGCCACTCCTCTGTATTTTTCAGTTACCAAACGGAAATTAGAACCAATCAACACATCATGCGAAGATAGTCTATTGCAACACAATGACAGATATCGCACTCCAACAGCTTTTATACTTGTAATCCCGTATGAGCGCCGTAAAGCAGGTTTGTTCTCTCAGATGTCGTCGGGTCGCTCCTCTGAAATTGCAAGCGCTGTTTTCAGGACCCAGACCCCGGGGGGAGTGGAGGGACAGGCGAATCACCGTGACAAGTCTTTGTTTACCCCCACAGGGATTCTGAAACACTTTTATTGAGGTAAAAAAGTTGCAAAGTTCTGCTTTAAATTCATGTTGGTTTTTTGGAACGACTTGCTTAAAAGGACCTATATCTTGTCTAGTATCTACAAAAAGAGTCACTCGACATCAACACTGCTGTGGATCTCCTTGATACAACAGTGGCTCGGATCAAACAACTGCACACAGATGCGGCCTGGAAAGCTGGCCAGAGAAAGCAGCGCACACTGAGTTCACGGAGGAGAGAGTGCGCAAGACGAAGAGACAATTTGATGAGGACACAGAGGATAACCCCATCCAAGACAGTAGACTTCGCTTCAAAACTGAGGTGTATTTTTCCATTCTTGACATCTTTGTGGGACAGTTTGAAAATAGATTTTCTGACTTCAAAGAAATGGCCAAACTGTTCACAGCACTCAACCCAAAGCACTTCCAGCAACCTGATGCTGAAATGAAATGCTGGAGCTTGCACGCTTCTATGCAGAAGATGTCTCCGAGCCAAAGGAAATTGTGGAGGAGTTCCACTGTTTTCGCACATTATATCTGAATAAGAATTGGAGCTGACGACCGATGCTGTCCTGCCTTTTCTCATTGCCACTGACATGGATAGAACATACCCCCATCTGACCATTCTTCATAGAATTTATAAAACAATTCCCATCAGCAGTGCCAGCGCAGAACGAAGTTTCAGCCACCTGAAGCTCAAAAAAACTGCTTGCGTACGTGCATGAATGAGGCCAGACTGTCAAACCTCACCTTGCTGAGTGTTGAGCGGGACATTAACATTGACAAGGAGAAAGTGGTCGGCAGGTTTGCTGCCATGAAGGAGAGGAGGGCAAAACTTTAAAGGATGACCACAGCATGTACAAAGTTCTGAACGTTGTTTTCCACATTACCTGGATTGTTTTGTTCAAAGATGTTCAAGGATTATGGAGGAATCAACTGAACTGCGGGCACCAGCACAGAGAGAGCCACTGGTCAGTCAGTGAAACCTTCAGAATTAAAGAGGCAAGCGGCATTGGTCGGGACCGAGCCTCCCCGCTGGCCCGCAAGTGAGATGTCCACCCACTAACATGGGGGTTGTTAGCATCTTCATCCACTAAGATGGGAGTTGTTAGCATCTCCCATCCACTAACATGTAGCTGTTAGCATCTGTCATCCACTAACATATAGCTGTTAGCATCTCCCATCCACTAACATGGGAGCTGTTAGCATCTCTCATCCACTAACATGGAGCTGTTAGCATCTCTCATCCACTAACATGGAGCTGTTAGCTTCTCCCATCTGCTTTAGAGTCACTGAATGAAGGCACTGAGTGTCAGAGTTTGATTGACAGCTGCTGTCAGCTGTGTAACTGCACTGTATGCCCATATTGGTCATGTCCGTTAGAGTGGAGAGAGGAGAAAATAATAGTTTCTATATGGGAAACAACTGGTCCTTGTTCAGTTCCGCAAAACTGAACAAAAAATATCACGTTTGATAGGAAAATTAGTTGTCTTTCAGTTGGTGAGGCTTTCAGAGCAGTCAGACTTTTAGTTTGGACCCCAGAGGCCTCAGTTTGTGAGAAGCGCGAGATTTTTCCCCATCCGGCTCCATTATAACTGAGAGCAAAAAAAAAGCAGAGCGCACACCTTTTCTTACCTGTGAAAACATACATATAGCATGAAATTTTCCCTACTTATGTTGCATCATCTTGTTCGGAAGGACCTGTTGAGGCTTTACGTGTGCTCAGTTTGTTGATAGGAGTCACGGTTTAGCCACACTCGACACTTGTTCGAGGTGCTGAAAAAAGGTGACTTTTTTCGTTTTTTCCCCGTCATACGAGGGGGTACCCAAAAGAAACCGGAATTAGGTCAAAATACTAATAATAATGAGTTTCGACTTCTGGCCGTCAGATGTGTGCAGGTAAGCCTCGTGCATATCTGTGAAAAAGCTGAGCTCCCAGAGTGACACTGACGCCTGTCAGGCGCTATTTATAGTAACAGAGTGCAGCGGCGGTCTGCGATTTTTTCCAAAATGGCGACATTACCTGGAAAGCCAGAGCAGCGCAAACATTAAATTCTGCTTTATGCTGGAAAAACAGCAGCAGAAACACTCAGCTTGTTGCAGCAAGCCTACAAGGATGCTGCTCTGGGGAAGACTCAGGTCCATGAGTGGTCCGGGGGTCTGAGAAGGGCCAGATGTCGGCGCGTCAGGTCCACTCAGCGTGAAAACAATGCTGAGCTGCTTTTCCGCTGTCCAGGGTCTCGTCCACAGCGAGTCTGTCCCTCCAGGTCAGACTGTAAATCAGGACTACTACAGGAAGTCCTCAGACGCTCCGTGAGGATGTGAGGAGGAAGCAGAGCGTCGTGGCGGAGTGGAGCCGGTTGATCCACCACCACAGAGCGCCAGCGGACACGGCGCTGCGCCTCACGCAGTTTCTGGAGAAGAATGAGATGAATCTCCTCTCTCATCCGCCTTATTCTCCAGATGAAGCCTCCAGGGACTTTTTCTTGTTCCCCAGGTTGAAGAAGCAGCTGAAGGGACAGCGGTTTGCAGATGTGGAGGAGGGGACAGAAGAATCCAGCTGGCCCTGAATGGCACAATTACGCACGGGTCTGACGACGCATTGGTGAAGTGGGAGACACGGCTGGAGCGCTGCATTAATGCGGATGGAGATTATTTTGAAGGCGAAGGTGATGTTTTATTTTGAAATGTCAGAAATAAAAAGTTACAGTCAAATTCCGGGAACTTTTGGGTATGCCCTCATAACGGATGAGGGCTGGAGCAAGGCAGGATTTCAGACTTCCAACTTTGAGCGCTAATAAAATCCACGCCGTCTGACTTTTGACAAAGTTGTTCACAACTTTTGTAGAGAAACTTCTCCTCTATCACGTCACATGACTCTTATGTCTGTACGACAAACGGTCTCAGAGGAGATCATTTTTTCGTGAGGAGTGATTTTGAGCCAAATTTTACTTTGAAAGGGAAATTGCGGACTTCCTGTTGGATGTAGGTCAGGGGTGTCTTTACGTGAATTTTAGATCTGAACGAGACGAACGCGTGAACGTTGGTTTGATCTCTCTATAACATTCCTACAGGCCGTGGCGACAATTTTACTGTTTCTAGGTGGCACTAGAGCACAGATGGGGTTCATTTTTCCATTTTTTAAAATTTTTCGCCGGTCATGATGTGCGTGCCAAATTTGGTAAGTTTTCGTGCATGGTTAGGGGGTCAAATTTGGGGTCAAATGAGTGGTGACGATAATAATATCTAAGAAGAAATGAACGAAGAACAATAGAGACCTTGCCCTCCGGGCCTCGGTCCCTAAATATTATCTTTATCAGAAAGCCGTGGTCTTGAACACCTGCCTGTTGCTCTCAACTATAAGAGACCACAGAGTCTATTTTTTTTCTAATATATGTGAATTCCAAAAGACATAGATAGCTGTGTCTATATCTATCTGAATAGATTGTGTAAGTTTAGACCAGCTGTGTTCATTTTATATTTAAGCTGTATCAAAGATGGTACAGATGTAGCCAGTGAGTTTTTATCTGAGCTTTCAGCACCATGGACAGCGGACGCTCTGAGATTGACACCTGTCAGGCTGCATTTGTGTGTGTGGTGTGTGTGTGGTGTGTGTGTGTGTGTGTGCGCGTATGTGTATTTGTTCTTCAGAACAAGTTTCATAAGAGCCCGTGGAGAATGCTCCGCCCCCTCTGTACTGAGACCCACACTCCGCCTCTGGGTGGGAGCATACATATTAAATGGCTACATTTCTGGAGATGTGACAACTGATGATCTGAGCATTTTTCCAGTCCTTAAAGCGATACTTCAACATTTTGGCAAATTGGCCCATTTAGCGCAATTCCTTAGTCATTTCGAACAGCATACTTACTGTTTTTGTGAGGGCGAGCTGTGAGACATTAATGCAAAATTACCAGATTGAGTTGTTTTTGCGAAGATTGCTAAGACGGAACTACTTACTAAACATGGCGTCTGGGCGTAGTGATCTCAAAAGAAAAAGTAGTTCCCAGTATTTGCTTCAGTGTCGTAACGCTACAATATTATTTGTTGGTGTTTCACAGCGTAGTGAATGTGTGGATTGTAACGTGTCCACCAAAGTGTTTGGGGTTGCTGGATTGTGTATTTGATGAGTTTGACGAGGGGGAACAAAAATACCATCCACTTCCATTGTGTCCGTCCTGAAAACCTTCCCCGACTCACCTCTGAATAAACAACAGCTCGCCCTCACAGAAACAGTAAGTATGCTGTTCAAATGACTAAGGAATTGCGCTAAATGGGCCAATTTGCCAAAATGTTGAAGTATCGCTTCAAGTGTCTTCAGGGAGCTACAATACAGTTTGAAATCATTTAGAAAACATAAGAAAGAGGGGGTAGGTTCTCTCCATTTGCAGCAATGAATGTGGTATTTAGCTAAAAGAAGAATGATGTTACAATACTAGATGACGAAGAGTCCAAATTGTCCGTGTACAGCAGAACATTTGATACAGTAAATGGAGGGATATCAAGTTTCAGGTTAATCCAATTACGAATGTCCTTCCAAAAGTCTCTGGAATAGTGACAATCAAAAAACAAATGGCAGACACATGGGTCAACATTAAATTTAAACCTTCTTTCAAGAAATTGTCCAACAGGATAGATACTATTTATGATTTTGAAATGAGTCTCCTTCACTTTTGGAGAGTTTGGCCATTTAATAAATTTGGAGTGAGCTCTGATTCATAATGTACTATCATCTGAATAATCCAATCTCTTGAAAGAAGTTAGGAAGTGAGCGTTATGTGACCAGGAAGTGAACGTTGTATGACCAGGAAGTGAACATTATGTGCAGGAAAGTGTGACACTGCACAGAGACGCTGCACAGGTCAGCGCCTGCATATTTGTTTTCTGAGGCTGTGTAACAAAAGCCGACATAATTTAGAGAAAATGATGAGGGAAGCTGGAGACTGAGGACGCGAAGCTGCTGCCGGGGCAGATGCCTGACGTTAGCCCCACGTCAGTGATGCGGAGGTGGAATACCTGACATACAAGGCGTGACTCGACTGATGGGCAGCTGTTTGGAACGAGGTGGACCAAAGCACCTTCTGAAAAGCTTCTGAGCTGGAACCGTTTAGAGTCCAACAACGACACACGATGATCTAAAATGGGCAAATTTCAAAAAAGGGACTTGAATAAGGAGGAATCAGGGTTTGTCTCTAATGTGGTTCTTGGTAGAAGAACCACTTCAGTAAAGACAGATAATATGAGCTTAGAAGCAACATGATGGTTCACTGAGCAGATGAGGGGAGGAAACTGATAACATCTCATGTTTCCACTTCAGGCCAAGGAGCCAGGCGCAGGCAGCGCCGGATGAGTCGCAACTCTTTATTTATACAAACACGAGGAACCCAGGGGAAACCGAGCTGATGCAGGCCTGATCACAGAACAGAACACGCTACAGACCAACACGGAGCTGAGGAGAGCGGGACACCGGGGCAGAACGAGACGCAACATGATTGGACAATCAGGGAGGAACTAGCCTGATCAGCCACCACCAAAACGTGCTTCTCCAATACTTTACAAAGACGCAGTTTGGTCTGGGGTCACAACGCCTATTCTCACTTTCTCACAATTTTTTTATTTGTGTATGAAGGCAGCTCATTGGCTGAGCGGGGGCCAATGCGAGCCCCCGTGCGTGACAATAACATGCGACGGACCCGGGTATGTCAACAAACGAGAGGCGCTGTAGTCAGGCGGCGCGGCGCTGCACGCAGTATTTGGGGATTTAAACTAAATTAACTTAATTAAACTTAAATTGTTCAAAACTGTAGAAAGAGCAGACGCAAAAACACGATCGCCGTAGTCCGCCATGTTGAATATTATGAGCTGGGGAGTTCCGTCTGCTCAGTGTGACGCATGAGAGAGGCCGTGCTGTGATTGGTCCGCCGCCTTACGGGACGGTAAATTATTGGCTAATGCTCCGGGTCCGGTCCCTTCAGCATCCAAGCAGCATGTGACGGACGTGGAAGGACCTGGCTGGTCAGGCTGGGGAGGAACATGAGGTGAGGCTGAAAATCACACTGGGAACCAGGGAGGGCAGGACAAGCAACAGGGGGGGCCAAACCACAAACAGGGACTCTGTTCACAGCAGAGATGGGATACTTGGACTCGAGACTCGGACTCGAGTCACGATTTTATGACTTTTTGACTCGACTTGATAAAATCAAAAAAAGACTTGGACTTGCTTGGACTCTAAGCTCAGTGACTCTAGACTTGGACTTGACTCGAATCCTTTGACTCGACGAGTCACGTCAAGTCATAATAGTCATTTTAAAAGTGCGATGTATGAATCATTTTTATTTTTTATCGCTTCATTTCATGGGATCACAGTGGCGGGGTGCGCCTGCGGCGGGAGCGCTTGTTTCGTGTCGCCTGGACCACGTGCAACGGGCGGAGTTCGTTCACTTCCGCATTGACGGGAGCGCTCGTTTTCAACACCCGCGCATTCCAGGCGCATTCCAAAAACACAACAGGTCGGCCACGATTGTTTTAATAAACTGGTTTCAACACTGCCCGCCTGGAATGCGCGCATAGGCGTCAGTTTAGGGGAGACTTTTGCCAGGGGTGTTTTTTCTCCACCACACACAAGTCCTTCACGTGTAGCCATTTTAACCCTGGTTATTTTCAGTACTGTATAACATTCCGATGCTCCTGAACGCACCGTCCGCAAGCATCAGAGACGCAAACAGACGTTCAGAGGATTATTAAAAAACAAACCAAAAGTGCGGCTGTTCTAAATGTGCGTCTGTTCCAGTGGAAGCTCCACACAGAGCAGCTCTGTCTTCTGCAGCTCCTGTGGTGAGTTTGAAAACTTGGTTGCTAGTTTAACCCTGTGATTATCCCAGGTTATAGACTTTATGCAAGAGGCGGTAGTCTGTTTTGAAATGTGGATATGTCCTGAAGAACTTACTGTCAACATGCTAACAGCAACATTTTGAGGCTGTTTAGCCTCATTCTAGTCTCAGCTAATGTTCATCATCAACATACTTTTCGTCCCCGGGGGACCTGCTGCTTTTGATTAAAAAGAAATGCGAGTTTTATTGAAAGATGTGAATAGGGATGAATTTCATATTTTTATTTTTGAACTGTAATGAAGAATAATGCATCAAAGATGCTTTATTTCATTAAGGAAACACAATTTATTTTAAGATAGGTTTAAATGTGCACACTTTAGTGAATACTTTTTTTTATCTGCCCCTTGGTTCACAGCTCACTGGACATTTAACACTGAACATAGAAAACAGAGCTGAACATACTCAGACACTGTCTTTTGTCCCCAACAGAACTGCAGCTGTGAGGACTGGAAGTCCTACAGGTCCAGATTTGTAGGCTACAAGGAACATCATCATTTTTAAAAGAGCCCAAAACATTGTCCTGCCGTTCTGAAGTGCCAGTGAAGACATTACATTTGTCCTCCTTGTCTCCTTCCAGCTTGTCTCTATGGACATGGCAGACAGTCACACTGCTGAGCCTCTCCTGGGACATCGTGGAGCAGAGCCTCGTTTTCAGACGCTGCAGAGAACTGAGGCTTCTCTCTGCTTCACAGAGAACAGTGGACCACCAGCAGGAGCCGGACCAGGGTCTGACCAGGGTCTCCACTGGGACCTCCAGCAAGAACCAGGGTCTGACCAGGGTCTCCACTGGGACCTCCAGCAAGAACCAGGGTCTGACCAGGGTCTGACCAGGGTCTGACCAGGGTCTCCACTGGGACCTCCAGCACCAGGGTCTGACCAGGGTCTCCACTGGGACCTCCAGCAAGAACCAGGGTCTCCTGATCAATAAGTACACTTTGCACTTCCATTGTAACTAGTAATCTGTAACCTGAGAGATAACGGACTATTATTTTATTGTTTGTTTTTTTCTTTCTTTCTTTGTGCAGACGTCACCTCTTCAGTCACCAGTTCTGTCAGCTTTGTTCATTTCTGTTGACTCTGCTCCTGGACAAATAAAATAATGGAAAACCCTCCTGAGACTGATGGTTCTCTGTGTCTGACACACCTTGGATGTTCAGTAATGTTTGTTGTTGTGTCGATGGTGCAGTTAGTATTTTATATATTTCTTTCATGGTGCAGAGCATCTTTACCAGGGCAGAGACATGTCAGTGTGTAGATCTGGTTCATTAGCTTGATCAGTCTAAAGCTATCTGAGGACGTCTGATGGTGATTCTTGGATTAACAGACTGCCTCCTCTGATGTCGGTTGCTTTTCTTTTTGAAATGTTGAAATGTTGATTTGTGATTAGGTCTTTCCTCAGATTTTATAAATGAAAGAAGGAAACAGAGTGACTGGCCGTACGCAGGTTGTGCAGGAGGCAGTGAACGCAGCACAGCAGAATTAAAACTTCCATGAAACACCAGAGAGCAGGAGAGGAAGAGGTCATACCATAACCTGGAATATCCACTCATGCAGAGTTTTGCTCCAATAATTAAAGCTAATAATAATAATGATGATAATAAATTTTTCCAGCCTCCCAGCAACAAAGGTCAGACAATAAGGCTTCATGTTGTTCTTCCTCTGCTGATTCACCAGGTTTTTGTGACAAAGTTGACAGAGTCATCAGACAGACTGATCATTGGTGTTTCTGTTGTGGGCTGCCTGACTGTGTTTTTGTAATTTTTCCATTTACTCCTGGAGTTGCTTTGTGTAAAATGTTCGATTTGAGTGGAAATGGATAGTTAGGCTTGAAGCCAAGATTGGTCCAGTCACAGATATAATGTTCTGGTAACAGCCTGTGTTCTAATGTAACTCCAACTGTCCTCCCGAGGTTTTCTTTTATTCTGGAAATGCTTTGACCTTATTCCTATTTGTGATGAATAGTTAAGTGGTTTGTTTCTGTGCTGTCCCTGAGCTGTAAATCCTGTTGACAAGTAGCTTATGTATCTGACATGTCGCTGATTTCAACATGAAGTTCAGCATTGTTGGGTTTGTATAATAAAAGTTTGAGGCCAGAGGATTTTATTAAAACATGACAATCACCTACAATGTGAAATAATTCTCTAAGCATCTGAAGGCAGCCACACCAAAGTAAAATCAGTTATAGTCATCTCAAGCACTTCTCAAAGCAGTGGTGACTGGTCATTGGGGCAGGTGGAGCACAGCACCTTTTGTTGTGTTTGACAGATATGGTGAAAATACCCAATCTACAAGCTCGCTTATCAAAAAGAGTATCGATATCTCAGTCCAAAATTTCCTTAACAGTGCCTCCCCAGTTTTTTTTTTTTTTTTTTTTTTAATGACTTGTTTAGGACTCGAGGAAAAAAGTTTAGGACTTGGACTCGACTCGGGACTCGATTGTCTTGACTTGGGACTCGACTCAGGACTTGACTGTCAGGACTCGGGACTCGACTCGGGACTCGAGTGCAACGACTTGAGACTCGACTTTGACTTGCAAAACAAGGACTTGGTCCCACCTCTGGTTCACAGGAGTCTGAGGGGAATCTGTGTCTGCGGTGGCGGTTGTTCATCGGGCTCATGGGCCTCCACATGCAGAAACAGAATGTTTCCACCTATTGAACTTTAATTTCCACTTTCTCACAGATCCACGGACCATTAAAACAGGTTTAAACATGGTAAAGCAAACTGGTTCACAAGCCAAATACCCAGGCCAGCAACATTTCCTACTTTAAAAAGGATTTTTTGAAAGTGGTGAGTTTAGTGCTACATAAATACATGGCAAGACTGCAGAATAAAGCTGTGAAACATCTACAACAGCGCTGAGTTGGAGACTGCATGGATGAAAGGTTTTCGTGATAGCTCACTCCCCGGGACGTGAGAGAAAAGCCTGCAGCTCCTCGTCCATCCGGCCTCAGATCAGACGGCCTCTTGTTGGTAGAGGATATCAAAAAGCTCTGCTTCAAAGTAAAACAAACTGCTGCAGTGAAAGGGACATTGAGCCTTACTACACATCAAAGTTTCACTCCACAAAGAAGCACGTGAAGAACAGCAACCCACCAGAAGCACTGTTTCTTTTCAGCTGGTGAGAACATTTCCTCTGCTCCCAAACGTCTGCCGCCTGACGACACTGAGTTCGTAAAAGAACCCACTAATGTAGACGTGAAGTGTTTGGAGTGTGGAGGCAGCAGGAATGTCACGGTGGAGGGTTCAGGGAGGAAGACCCAAAAAGCCGGGCACATCCACAGTTCCAAGTCAAACTCATTTTATTGTCCATAAAACAAAACCAAAAGGGCAAAAAGTCCAAAGAGCAGAAGGAGGCGTGTGCCTCGGACTCAGAAACACAGCAGCAGCCACAGCCAGCAGAGCGGGACGGGACGTGTTGGTCGCTGTGACGTAAAAGTCCTCATCAGATCCTGTCCACTAGGGTCCAGCGGATCCCTCCGGGGACTCTGCATGTAGCCCACATTTTGTGGCTGCCTCGTGCACCTTGTGAATGATCCCAGCTGGCCGTTGATGTAGAGATGTTGAAAATCCTGTAGTGCCCCTGTCACTGGGCTCCACCCTGACAGGCAGGAACTGGGGCTGTTCTATCAACTCAGCTTACAGGTTGATTCAGTACGAGGTGTTGCGCAGATGGAGTTGCTCCCTGCGTCGTGTGCCATGCTGCTGAAGGTTCACCACCACATCTTTTCCAGTTCGGTCCTAAATTACATCAACTTCTGTCAACTGTAAGTAAGCAGCAGGCAAAGCTTCCTGCAGTGTGATCCGGCCCGATCATGACCTGGATGTTCTGATCTTCAGCACGATGCTCAGGGTGGCTCGCCCTGCAGTCTACCACTCCACCCGCCTCGCTGGCCCTTCCTGGCCAGTGTCTGGTGAGATGCCTGACTCCAGTTTTAACTCCGGCAGCTCTGCCTTTTTCCTGGATGTGGGTTAATGTCACATGGGCCCCGTGCTCAGATCCTCACCCGTTTCTACACCAGACTGATAAATGAGGGCCGCTGTGTTGCTCGCTGCTCCTGATGGGAGGATGTGGAAGTCTCATTAGACAGTAAATTAATCTTCTTCTTACATCCTGGCGCTTGTGACAGCCGTCCCCCCTGTGGTCCATCTGCTGAGGTCTTTACCAGTCAGTACAGACGATCAGGTCCAGGTCCCTGTCTCTGCAGGCAGGACGTCCAGCATCAAAGACAACTAACCAAAACAAAACACGCTCTCAATGAGAGTTGCCGTCAAGGTAAGTAGCAGAACACACACTGATTCTGGCTCTTGTTGCTGTGCTGGTTCTTTTTCTCTTTATTACTGTGTTTCCTTCAAATAGAGCTTTCACTGTTGTGTTCTGGTTATTGCATCTGCAATCAGATTATGAGCAGTCCCACCACTGACTGACTGCCCATCAGGAAAGGTTGATGATGCTTTCTGATCCATTGTCATGGTCACAAAGAGCGCAGGATGGACATGATCATGATGGACGGAGGGTTGGGAGCTGCAGGGGCGAGAGGGAAACATTTACCTCATAGCCCTGAAAGACAAGACTGCCACGTCGTTTGACCTTGAGAACTGCCTGATTTAAATGTTGGTGGCAGTGTTTGGCTCCACTGTGGTGTTGAGGTGAATCAGAGATCAGACGGAGTTTTGGGGGGGGGGGCTGCAGGCTTGTAAGCGTTAAAGAGGGAGTAATAGTGTGGTGTGTGTGTGTGTGTGTGTGTGTGTGTGTGTGTGTGTGTGTGTGTGTGGTGTGTGTGTGTGTGTGTGTGTGTGTGTGTGCGTGCGTTTGCATGTCTACCCGCCCTCAGAAAGCGACCTTACGTCTCCTTTTGTTCAGTTTTTCTTGAACACATCTGTGAAGGCGCTGCAGCTTCAGGAATGTCCGATCATGAAAACTGATGCCGCCTCTTCAAACGAAGCTGCTGAGCGGCCGAGCGGCCGAGCTGTCGAGCCGTGCCCCACATTTATGACATGAAACTGTAGTTGGAGTCCACCAGTGCCACGAGGACCTTCGTAAATGTCGATTCTGTAGGCTGAAGCACAGGCTCCAGATGGTGGTGGTTGATGTTTGCCATCAAGGGACCCCCAAACAATCAGGAAAGTTCCACCCCTCTGCTACTGCCACTCCGGCCGGTGGGGCCGTTCATGACCGTGTTACGCTCCACACAGGCACAGTGGAAGCTCTCTCAGGACTTTGACCCACAGTAACAATGGACTGCACACTGTTCAGTGAACTGTGTTCTGGCCCTTCCTGGGCTGTATCTCCTTTCAGCTAAGGTCTCTACCAGAGTCCTGGGAGCTGGAGGGTTCTGCAGGGTCTACCAGAGTCCTGGGAGCTGGAGGGTTCTGCAGGGTCTACCAGAGTCCTGGGAGCTGGAGGGTTCTTGCAGGGTCTACCAGAGGCCTGGGAGCTGGAGGGTTCTGCAGGGTCTACCAGAGTCCTGGGAGCTGGAGGGTTCTGCAGGGTCTACCAGAGTCCTGGGAGCTGGAGGGTTCTGCAGGATCTCAGCTGTTCTAGCACTGCTCTTCAGGACAGAGATCTCAGATGTGGTCCTGGTCTTTCCTGGAGCCATGCCTCAGCTGGGGGGTTCTGTTCCTGCCCCACCCCCCCCCCCCCGCTGCTCTTCAGTCCTTGGTGGTTCTCCAGCACCTCCTGTTCTTCTTCTGATGTTCTGTCACTGGGACTGCTGCCTCATCACTACTGCTCTCTGCTCGTGGTTCTCCTGGTTTTCTTGGTTCTCCTGGTTCTTGTGGTTCTCCTGGTCTCCGTGCTGGTTCTCCTGGTTCTCCTGGTTCTCCATGCCGGTTCTCCTGGTTCTCCTGGTCTCCGTCCTGGTTCTCCTGGTTCTCCTGGTTCTCCTGGTTCTCCTGGTGCTCCTGGTTCTCCTGGTTTCTCCTGGTTCTCCTGGTTCTCCTGGTTCTCCTGGTCTCCGTGCTGGTTCTCCTGGTTCTCCTGGTCTCCATGCTGGTTCTCCTGGTTCTCCTGGTGATCCTGGTGCTCCTGGGCTCCTGGTTCTCCTGGTATCTCCTGGTGACATCCTGGTTCTCCTGGTGCTGCCTGGTTCTCTGGTGCTCCTGGTTCTCACTGGTTCTGCCGGTGCTCCTGGTTCTCCTGGTGCTCCTGGTGCTCCTGGTTCTCCTGGTTCTCCTGGTTGCTCCTGGTGCTCCTGGTTCTCCTGGTTCTCCTGGTGCTCCTGGTTTCTCCTGGTTCTCCTGGTGCTCCTCCACCACCAGGCTCCACCTCCACCAGGCGGATCGGCCATCTTGCATATTGTCTGTGGTTTCTTTCACTTTGTGAATCTTTTTTGTGCTTTTGTTTACAACACGTTTTACAGTTTTAAATACATTCCCCTGTGTTTCATATATGAAGCTTTACTGTACTTACCTTAGCAAAGGCATGAAAAGCTCTGTTTTTCCCGCTGTATCTGTTCTCGCAGGTGATCACCTGGTCTCACACCTCTAGCTCCCTGATTGGACAGTTCAGTTGTCACCATCCAATCAGATGGAGGTGTCAGACAGAGACAAAATTCACAACCACAGCTTCAGACTGCACCCATCGACCTTGCTGAGTGAAAAGAAGTGCTTCGCTTCTGATGGTTTAAATGACCCAAACAGGCGGGGAAAAAGCAGATCGCCTTCACTGACTGCCCGACGCTTTCCAGAGGAAATGAATGCTGGTGACGATCCGGTCTCTCCCTCCTCTGAAGCAGAGCTGCCCTCGCTGAGGGGCAGCTTGCTGAGAAAAAAAGCGCTGAGAAAAAAAGGGGGGTGGGGCCAGAGTTAGCCAGGATGGACGCTGACCTTGCATTGCCTGTTATACTACAGCTGAGCAAAACACTGTCCAATCACGAGAACACAAAATGAGTGGCTGCAAAGGTACAATGCACCCCACACACAGGCACAGGTGCAAGACTTATGCAAGGAGTGTGTGCGGGCGCACACAACACAACACACCACACACACACACACCACACACAACACACACACACACACACACACAGGGTACCAGGCCTAACAGCTCTGAGATGCTCTTGTACTGACCGTGTGGCTGACCATCAGCAATACTTTCAAATTACGTCTCATACTCAACATACTCATAAATCATGTCTACTGACTGCCATGGCGTGTTCTTACGTTGTGCTGCAGCCTGCAGTCATAACACTCCAAATGGTTAAACACATGCCATTCCATACTCAATTACATATATATATATATATATATATATATATATATATATATGTGTGTGTGTGTGTGTGTGTGTGTGTGTGTGTGTGTGTGTGTGTGTATGTATATATATGTATGCATATATTAGGGCTGTCACTTCAGTGCATTGATTAGATTAATTAATTACACCACAAATTAGTGCACTAAAAAAATCTAAGATTAATTATAGCACACTTGAGTGGCAGTTAATGAAAATGCAACTGTTGTCTTATTTAGAGGCACGTTATACTTGTAGGATTCATTCTGAATTGCTGTATTAAGTAAGTTTTAGTATTCATTTTGAATTTAGTTGCTTCAGTGGATATTTGAGACTCAGCCTCATTTTATTTCAGAATGTTTGTCTATATTTGTACTGCATTTTGAATAGTGGACCAGGCCGAATGGGTTTGCTTTGATGTACTTTAAACTTTTTCTTCTTCTGCATTTCTTTAATGAAACACACTGAAAGTGTTATTTAAGTTGCCTGATTGGGCACTACTGTTGTCACGTTGTCTTCACGCCCCACACTCTCTCTATCTCTCCCTCAGCCCTTGGTACTTCTCCAGCTTCTCTGCTCCTTCTTCTGATGTTCCATCACCTTGGGATTGCTCCATCTATCACCACAGCTGTCTCCTGCTGTTCATCCACCACCACTATGTCAGGTTGATTGGCCGTCACCTGCTGGTCAGTCTGGATCTGGAAGTCCCACAGGATCTTGGCTCGATTGTTCTGGACCACCTTTGGAGGTGTCTCCCATCTGGACCCGGGGACCTCCAGTCCATACTCGGTACATATGTTACCTGTACACGATGCCCGCTATCTGGTTGTGCGTTCCATGTCTGCCTTGCCTGCCAGCATATGACCCCCTGCTGTGATGGTCTGTACTGTCTCTGGGGCTTCTTGGCACAGTCTGCACCTGGGGTCTGGTTGGTGTGGTAGATCCCGGCCTCTACTGATCTTGTGTTAAGCTCGTGTCTGAGTTTCCGTTCGTTTCCAACGTATGTATCATTTTTCAACAGAGCTTCAATGTGTCAGTCTGGTTCGATACTACAATATAATATTAGCATAAAGCAATATAAAATTTATTTATGAGCTCCGCCTTCATGTCATAGACCCCCGTGTTATCTGAAAAAGCGCCAGTCAGCGTCAGCCAATAGATTTCGAGCTTCCGCATTCTCGTGTTGTCAATCATTGTGTGCACGCAGCCAGAGAGCACGGCCGCTCGCCCAGCAGAGGTGAGTTAGCAACACAGCAGCCGCCGCGCTCACCTCGGTATATCCACTGTCTGCTGAACATCCACCGTAAACAGCTCAACATGGAGGATGCTGTAGGACTCAGAGGCTCTCATTTTCACCCGACAGATAATAGCGTGCACAATTAAAGGGGCGTGGCTTGGTCACTCATGAAAGCAGAGGGAGGGCGGAACCTGAGACATTGGATTAAAAAAAAAAACCTCTCTCTTTCAAAACTCCGGACACGAGCTTTAAGGGCCTGTTCTTGTGCAGCCATGATTAGTGCCTCTGTGCTGTCCTTCAGTCCAGCCTTTTCCAGTCACTGGTATGTTTTTCCAATGTCAGCCACTTTGTCGGTGGTACATGCCATACAGGGCTTTGTCTGATAGCTCCTCTGGTTCTAGTATGCTGGACTTAGGGTGGAACCCTCCATGCATTGTAAGGAGCTTTCTTGTCTTGATATCAGTGGCTTGCATTTCTTCCAGTGGCCAGGATATTATGCCAGCAGGGTATCTGATTACTGGTAGGGCGTAGGTGTTTATGGCCTGATCTTATTTTTGCCATTCAGCTGGCTCTTCAGGACCTGTCTTACTCTCTGTAGGTATTTGGCTGTGGCTGACTTTCCAGCTGCCCTCCTCATGGTTACCTTTTACCTGTGGGATCCCCAGGTACTTGTAGCTGTCCTGCACATCTGTTATGTTCCCTTCAGGCATTTCAACTCCTTCAGTTGTGATCACCTCCCTCTTCTAGATACCATTCGTCCACACTTATCCAGTCCGAATGACATCCCGATGTCCCTGCTGTATATCCTGGTGAGGTGAATCAGGGAGTCGATGTCTCGCTCATTCTTGGCATACAGTTTGATGTCGTCCATGTAGAGGAGGTGGCTGACAGTTGTTCTGCTCTTGAACTGGTATCCAAAGCCGCTCTTGGTAATGATCTGGCTGAGGGGTTCAGGCCTATCAGAACAGCAGGGGGGACAGGGCGTCACCTTGGTATATGCCGCATTTGATGCTCACCTGTGCCACTGGCTTTGAGTTGGCCTCTAGACTGGTCTTCCACAGCCCCATTGAGTTCTGAATGAAGCTCCTTAGAGGCCTGTTGATGTTGTACAGTTTCCAGCACTCCAGTATCCACGTGTGGCATTGAGTCAGAGGCTTTCTTGTAATCAATCCAGGCAGAGCACAGGTTGGTGCTGCGGGCCTTGCAGTCTTGGGCGATTGCCCTGTCAACCAGTCGCTGGTGTTTGGCCCCCCTGGTGTTATTGCCAATCCCTTTTTGTGCTTTACTCATGTACTGATCCATGTGCCTACTTATCTTGGTCGCTATGATGCCTGATAGGAGTTTCCATGTGGTGCTGAGGCAGGTTATAGGCCGGTAGTTTGATGGTGTTGTTCCCTTCTGGGTGTCCTTCATGAAGAGGACTGTCCGACCTTGGGTTAGCCACTCTGGGGGGGTCCCTGATATTAGTAGCTGGTTCATTTGTGCTGCAAGGCGTTCATGGAGTGCAGTTAGCCAGTAGGTGTGGATCTTGTCGGGCCCTGGAGCTGTCCAGCTCTTCATTTTGGCCACTCTTGCCTGTACATCTGCTGTTGTAATTGCTGCTGGGTCTTGTTCTGGGAGGTTGCTGTGCTCTGCCTGCAGGCCTGCCAGCCATTGGGCACTGGTGTTGTGTGACGCCTCTTTCTCCCAGATACTCTTCCAGTATTGCTCAGTCTCAGCCCTGGGTGGGTCTGCTGTGGTCTTACTACTCTGCCACTGAGAGTAGACCTTAGCTGGATTGTTGGAGAACACCCTGTTTATTCTCCTGGTCTCTGCTTCTCTGGTGTATCTCTTTAGGCAGGTAGCTAGGGCTGTGAGTCTTTGCTTAGCAGTCTCCAGTGCCTCAGTTATTGACAGCTTTCTGTATTTCTTGGGCAGTTCTTTCTTGAGATTCACCCCTCTGCTTAGTTCTGCGAGGAAGCTGACTTCTCTCCGTGTTGCCATGATTTTTGCCTCTAGCCTTCTTTTCCATGGAGGTTCTTGGTCACTCCGGCTACTCATGCTGCTCATCTTGTAGCCAAGCCTCTCTAGGATGACTGTCGCTGTTGCATATATCAGCTGATTTGTCTCAAGGTAGGTGATTACTGTAACTGAAAGAGCAAAACAATATAAAGACCTACATGAGGATGGAGGAAAGCTATTCTGCAGAAACTGCAAAGTCATCGATCGCAGAAGAAATTCAACAATAAACGACTATGGAGATAATTTTGTCTCTTTATTATTCAATCAATCAAAAAGGTTTTGCAACCAAAAAAGAGAGTTGAGGCAAAAACAAAAAAAAAGTTGCAACCAAAAAATAAAAGATCAATCAAACAGAACAGATCTGAGACCAACATAATTTAAGTAGCAACTCCACCAAATTTTTTTTAGGTCAACACAGAACAGGTTGCAAATGAAAATATAATGATTTGAGAATATATTGACTTAACTTCAACCAAAACGAATACATTTTGCTCGCAAGTTGAAAAGTGTTGGTTTAGAATTCCAAAGTTTTGCTTGCAAGCTCACATCACAGGTGTTCCTGCAGGTGAATGTCAAAGCGCAGTGTGCTCCGGAGTCAGTCAGTCAGAAGGGGAACGATGGTGATGAGACGCTGTAACGGTGTCTGGCTCACACTGAGACGGGCAAGGCAAGTTGTGGCACTGCAAGTTTCAATTTATTGAAACATATCTAAATTTTGTTGTGTTTTTGTTTTTTTTTTGCTTTAAAAAAGAAAAACTGAATTCACCATTTGCACTGACATTGTGTTGCACTTTTCACAGTACGCAGTAGGCTGCGTTTATTTTCTGCATTTCCCATTGTTCAGGAATCAAAGTACTGCTGTCAGCAAGGTGTTTTATTTTGATGTTTTACAGCAAATAGCCTTCTGTTTTTGTGGCAGATAAAAAAATAGCTTTATTGCAAATAAATATGCCGAAGTGGGACAAAGACAATGTTGATGTTCATTATTGTAAAACCTATTGCAAAACCCCATAATAGTATGGTAAACACTGTTTTACAGTGTTTCGTTTTATTCTAAATCAAATTTTTTTTACATCAAAAAATGTGTTTTTTACTGCCCACAGAATATTGACTTTCAAGCCGCGGAATCAAGAACGGCTCCCTGCAGATCCAGGATTATGCTCCGTGGAGTTTCAACTTCTTCCCTGCAGATTGCTGGTGGGTCTCATTGGTTCTGCTTGGTGTATGTTTGAGGTACAACAACAATTAATTACAATGACCATGTTTTCTTTCTATACATCTAAGAGATCAATGAAGAAGTGTTTCCTTAATAATTCATCAATATTCCTTGAAATGCTGATGTCTCATCATTCAAATTTACACTGTTGTCAATGGATACTTAAACATTTCTACTCAAAAATGTCCATGCAAAAACTGAACGTATTTATTGTAGTATCGCTATTTAACTCATTTTACTCAAGTCGGGAGAAATAATAAACAAGAACCACAATTCACAATTTAAACATTTCATTTATGAGCACTTTGTATGAATCAGTATCAGATATTAACAACATTGTGAAACTGTTGAACTTCCATTTCCATCTGCACACTGCCACCGAGGGCAGCAGTGTGTTAGTGTGTGTATTATGAGTGTGTGTAGTGTGAGCCACCGAGCTGACTGCAGAGAACACCAGGTTCACAGAGCTCAGCATGAACAATGTCAAATGAGCTGTTGTATTCAGTGTTGTTCACAGCCTGAGAGTTACTGATCTGATTCCTTCCTTTGTGTTAAATATTAAAGCAGATTTTTTTTAATTCCCTTTCATTCCAATAATGGCACTCAGCTCAGCACGTCTTTAAACTGTCTTGAGCTCATCTTTTAATGATTCAGGTCAACATTTAATTTTTGTACATTGACATTGCAAGTGATGCACGTTTTCTTTTCCATATGTTACAAATTCCCTGGTAGTTCTGTACAGCCTCGATGTCAGCCTGCGACTCCTACATATTCAGCGCATCGATCTACTTATCAGCCAGTGCAGCCAACATGTCAACCTCAGACTGCAACGAGTCTCCACACGGTGTACCAACCACCAGCTGCAGCTGTTCCACCTTCAGTAGGCCACCAGCTCAATGCGACGCCTTCGCAGTCCGCTCAGCCAGTCACCGTACATCCCAGCTGTTTCTCTGCAGACGGCGAACCCACTTCCACCAGTCATCCCGGCACAGCCAGTGTATCAGCAGCCATTATACCAACTGAGCCATCGTCCACAAACGGTGTATCAGCCACAGCCTGTAGCGTCGACCCAGCCAGCTTATCAGCCGGTGCCCCCGCCATCCGGTCCAGCTCCATATCAGCTCACACCAGCTCCAAACACACAGTCTGCCATTCAGCCCCCATATACACCACCACAAGCAGTGTACAATCTCCAGGCTCCCAGGCAGCCAGTCCCGACACCTGAACTGCCTAAGCTGATCCATGACCGTGAGAGAGAGTTTGCTGACCTGAAGATGGCGCGAGACCACTTACTCAGTCCCCACACTGAACTCTCAGAACATTACAAGTGCCGAGTACTTTTGGAGCTGGTTCAGGTGTGAGAGGACATGTTCACTTCCTGTCCGAGCTGTCCGAGCGGTCAGAGCTACGTGCTAGCACTGCGCTCACGGGACTGGTTTTTGTTTGCTGATCTGGACGCATCGGCTGGTAAATAACCAGACTCTGATAAATCAGCAGAATGCCGCCGAAAAAAGTATCGGAGGAGGTTGATGAAATTAAAACCTCGCTCAGTTCACTATGTGGAGATGTAACGGCTGTCAGAGAACAGCAGGTCCAACTTCTTGGTCTGCTCGAGGAGGTAAAGCAACTTCGCCTTCAAAACGTGGAAAAAGAACAACGCATTGTGGAGTTGGAGAGGCGAGTGGACGAGCTGGAGCAGTATACCCGCATGAACGGCGTGGTGATCACCGGCATAAAGATCAAGCCGTGGTCGTATGCGGACGCAGAAAACGGTGGAGAGCCCAGTCAGCTGGAGACGGACTCGGTGGAGAAGCAGGTCGTGTCTCCAGACCAGGGGGATAGAGATGGACCTGGAGCAGATTGAAGCCTGTCACCCTTTGCCGACCAGGAGCTTGAGACCACCAGCTGTCATCATGAGGTTTGTCAACCGCAAGAAAAAAGTGGCTCTTCTGAAACAAGGTCGCAAATTGAAAGGAACGGACGTATTCATAAATGATCACTTGACAAGACGAAACGCGGACATTGCAAGAAAGGCAAGACAACTGAAAAAACAAGGCAAAATTCAGCACACATGGGTATCCAACTGCAAGATCTTCATAAAACTCAACGGAGCTCCGGAGGATGCAGAAGTGATGGATGTGAAAAGCAAGCAGGACTGTGACAGATTCAACTGACATTAAGGTAACATGTGACTCTTTACACCAACATGCTTAACACATCACAAACACACACTGCTCAAAAGAAGGACGTGGACAATCTACAAAGAATCCTTCATGACGAACAAGTACAGCTGGAAACATGTCAGCACAACACAAGTGACCTTATTACAGAAATGGATCCAGATGATTTTCTTTCCTCAGCTATGAATGACGACCTCCGCCAGGAGGTTATGTCATCATGTCGGTTTGTTGGTTGGTTTGTTAGCAAGATCCCGGAAAAAGTAATTGAAGGATTGCAATGAAACTTTGTGGAAAGGTGGGTCTTGGGCTAACTTAGAATTGATTACATTTTGGTGAAGATCTGGATCACTGTCTGGATCCAGGAATTTTTTAAAGGATTCTTTATCATTGAGAGATAGGGAGTCTTTCACATGGTTGGGCAGGCCCACCGACAGGGGGGACAAACGCTTGGTTCACACAGGAAGTGGGAAGCGCCACGCACCAACTGCCAGATCGGCGCCCCTGTTAACCTCTCTGACGGTTCATACAGGAGGCGTAGCGGCTCGCCGTGGACCGCGGCGCTCCGCTCCGCTCTATTTTCTCCACGAGCCGCTCGCCGTGGACCGCCAGTTGTAAAGCTGGACAGAGCAGATCGCACCACACAGGAAGTCGGGAACGGAAAATACGAGAGAATCCGGTCAATTTTCAAATTAAAATGAAGTAAAATAACATAAATGATGTTGCTTTTCAGTTTTCCTTTTCAGATAAACACACACACACACACACAGGGTGAGAGGGCGAGAGAGAGAGAGGCACCGCACGCTGCAGCGCTCTGCTCCGATCACTCCCCGATCACAGTGTTGTGTGATTATATCTGGTGTTCTTCTGGTTGTTGGTGACTGATTTGAGCTGTGGCGGAGGTCTGCCTCTCTGAGGGCCAAATTCTAGTTGTAATTATTGTACACATGACCAGTACGAAAGCTTGATTAAATCTGATGGCAAACTGTCAATAATACATTTAAACAGTTGAAGTATGTAGTAGGAGTGTCCTCAGATAGTCGAGGATTCGATGATTCGTTGGAAGGGGCCTGATTCGACTGCCAATCACGCAGTTGAAGCATCGAAAAAATGTGGTTATTAAACGAGGGCCATTCCATTCCAGCTGTATGGGGGTGCTGAAGGACTGATTTTACATAGAATTGCTTGGGTTTTTTTTCCCCAAATAAACATGATATAAAGCCTATTTGATATAAATGTTAGCCTATCAAATACACTGTGGAAAAATGTACTTAACTTGTACATTTATTCAATATTCTATCTATTTAGTGTTTGTGAATGAACCACCATGGTGAGTGGCACAATCCCATTTTGCGCAGAGCTCCGTCACAGAGCAGCATCTCGGTGGTGATTTGGCTGAACTTTAAAAGGCTCAAAATGTCGGAAAAAAAACAGAACTTCAGACCAAGTCCGACGCCCCGTGCCGCCTCTGCAGCCCCCTTCTGCAACAAAAAAATCTGGTGGAGTTGCTGTATACATTCACAAATCACTCAAATTTAATATTGCTCCTAACATGACCACTGTAATTGATGGGATAATGCCATGTCTAACAGCTGAAATCTTTTGTGAACAAATGAGTAATGTTATTGTGAGTTGTGTTTATCTGAAACATGGGTCAAATGTAGAAATGTTTAATACATGTATGGAAAATTTGTTTTCTACTTTAGATCAAAAGCCATCATTTATTTGTGGTGACTTTAACAGTGATCTACTGAATCCGGACAAGCTTAAATCATTTTAGGACTTTGCTGATACTATGTACAGTTAATCCCTGTATCAATGATAACTAGACCAAGCAGAATAACATCACATAGTGCTACGATTATTGACAACATCTTTACTAATGTTTTGGGTAATCTCACCATCGGTGGACTGCTTATATCTGATATCTCTGACCATCTACCTGTTTTTGCTTTATTTGACTGTGATCTTAAAAAGATAGGAAATTTCACAAAAATGCTTTACAAACGAAAAAAACCTGAAGAGTCAATTAATGCTCTGAATATTAGTCTGTCTCTCCAAGATTGGAGTCTTGTGTACAATGAAGTGGACGTTGATAAATCGTATGATATATTTTTAGACATATTCATGTCATTGTATGACAAACGCTGCCCTGTCATAGAACACCCTATGAAGGGCAAGTGCAATAAGAGCCCATGGCTCACAAAAGGAATTATTAATGCATGCAAGAAAAAATAATCTTTACAAGCTGTTCATCAAGTCAAAAACTGTAGAAGCAGAATTAAAGTATAAAAGACATAAAAATAAACTGATATTATAAGAACTAGCAAAAAGTTGTACTATAGAAAATTGTTATATGAAAAACAAAAACAATATTAAAAGAACTTGGGACACATTAAATAGCTTGATTAAAAATGGATGCTCAAAATCAACGTATCCAGAATATTTTGATAAAAACAATGAACATCATAATACGAGGGGGGACCCAAAAGTTTCTGGACTGATTCTATTAATAAAAAAATACAATGAATTTCCGACTTTGGCCGCTAGATGTCGCTACAGGATAGCCTCATGCATAACTGTGCCAGGTTTGGTCTTCCCCCGTGATGCGGTCAGCTGACAGTCACTGTTTGTGTTGACAGAGTGACACCCCGCTCTTCGATTTTTCAAGATGGCGGATATCCACGGATATGCGCTCTGTCAAAACATTTTGTTTTTTATTGGGAAAACAGCGGCAGAAACACTCACCATGTTGCAGACATTCTTTAAGAAGGATTCTTAGGGTGTCTGAGTGGTTTGGGCCCTTTAAGAGCGATCAGATTACATCACGGAGACCAGGCACGCAGAGGACAACGATCCACTTCCAGAACAGAGGAAAACGTCACAAAAACTGAAGAAGACGTCCTGGTAGGTCCACGCAGGACTTTTGATGACATCGCAGAACTGATGGGAGTATTGTAGAGATCCAGACTGATCATCCTCAGGCGGTTATTAGAAGCAGTGAGATGAAGGCACCCGGAAATGGCCTCATCATAGCAGACAGCAGACCACAGGACGCCCCGTTACGCACAGAAATAGCACCAAATGTTGTGCGTAAAGCATATTTTTGGACTAAAACCGTGACCGGCCAGCCTCCCCACCGCCATATTCCCCTGATCTGGCCCCAGACGACGGCTTTTTGTTGTCAAAGATGAAACTGGAGCGGCAGCGGAAAGGTAAGACAGGCATACAGGCGGGGGAGGGAAAATCGAAGTTCTATCTTTCCGGCACAGTTACGCCACGGTCATGGCGACTCTTCTGAACAGTGAAAATCTCCGGTGCAGCGTTGTATTCAAGCCAAAGGAGAGTATTTTGAAGGTGACCGTTTCAAATAATTGCGAAGATTAAAAAATAAAAAGTTATAACTACAGTCCGGGAACTTTTGGGTCCACCCTCGTATAAATGAGATAGTGAATAGTTTTAACAATTATTTTGTGAATATTGGTCCACAGTTAGCTGCTGAAATTCCAAATCGAGTAGCTGATACAAGCATAAATCGCAATCAATCATCACTTTTCCTCTCAGCTACAACTGAGCAAGAAGTGGTCGATGTTGTTCTCAATTTCAAAAGTAAGTCATCCAATGACTGTCATGACATCGATTTGACACTGGTTAAAAAGTTATTTTGTATATTGCTAAACCACGAACTTACATCTGCAATCTCTCATTCCAGTCCGGTAGCTTTCCTGATAAAATGAAAGTAGCAAAGGTATTACCTTTGTTCAAAAATAGTAACAAACATTACTTTACAAACTACAGGCCTATCTCTCTCTTGCCTCAATTTCAAAAATTTTAGAAAAAACTCTTTAACTCCCGTCTTGAAAGTTTTCTTGATAAATATCACATAATAAATGAAGGACAATATGGTTTTCGTAAACAACGAACCACCTCGATGGCAATACTTGATGCAATTGAAGGAATTACTACGAACTACAATGAAAAACAATTTGTAGCCGGTGTCTGTATTGATCTCAAAAAAGCATTTGATACAATTAATCACTCAATTTATTCCTCAATTTTGCTCGATAAACTTGATCTTTACGGAATCCGTGGTATTTCTGGTGACTGGTTAAAAGTTATTTAACAAACAGAAGGCAGTATGTGAAAATGGGGCAGTATACATCTGAACAACTTGATATTGCTTGTGGTGTACCTCAGGGGTCTGTTTTGGGGCCAACATTGTTTAATATTTATGTAAATGATATTTTTTACTGTGTCTGGCTCCTTGAAATGGCAAATGGCCATCAATTCCTACCTCCATAGGGCCAGAAGAGACCACTGAGCTCAAGCAGAGTATCTTCTATGGACTCACACTTACCAGTCCAGTACAAACACCAGATGCCACACAGTTCCGCAGCTGGTCGGACCTGGTCAAAGCCACTCAGCAGCTCCTTCACGGGGCGGCGGCTGACCCTTCTCTTCCTCCAGCTGATAACCATGATGCTGAAGTTCTCCTGCTCAAGGCCAGCCAAGCAGAATGCTTCCCAGAGGAGATTAAATGCCTGAAAGCTGGCAAAGCAGTACTACCCAGTAGTAGGCTCAGTATGCTGTCACCAGAGATGGATTCTACTATGGGCCTTATTCGTGTTGGTGGGCGCCTTCGTCATCTTGACACCCCCTGCTCTACCGACATCCATCCCATAGTCCTGGATCCGGGGCATCCAATGACAAAACTCCTCATCCAAGATGTCGATGCACGTCTGCTCCACCCAGGGCCAGACAGGGTCTTTGCTGAGATCATGCGCCAATACTGGGTCCTGCGTGGAAGACAAGCCATCAAGCGCCATCAGCGAACCTGCACTGAATGCAGGAAGTGGAGAGGAAAGCCAGTGGTTCCACAAATGGCAGACCTACCTCCCGCTGTCACGGGTGTGGGGTGGAAGGACCCTGGCGCAGGCAGCAGGCAGAGTTGAAAGAGTCTTTTTTTCCGAAACTCAGGAACTCAGGAAACTCAAAAAGGCTGTAACAACGCTGAGGTGCAGGCAGGGACACGGACACACGCAGACAGACGAACAAGGAGCCGACAAGACACACCAGGAGAGCAGGACCCAAACAGGGGGCAGGACAGGTGCAGCACATTAGGGAGATAACGAGACAGACCAGACAGGAGAACAAGAGGAGCAGGCAGGTGACCAGGCAGGAGAACATGAGGGCAGACCAACACAAAACAGGACCTGAGCGCCCCCACAAGGGTGCAGGGGAACAGGGCGTGACACCCGAACGCCTACGGCTCTTCAAGCCTCCATTCCTCTCAACAGGGGTAGACTGCTTTGGACCATATGCCATCAAGATTGGTGAGAAATGTTGGGGAGTCATCTTCAAATGCCTCACGACTCGATGTGTCCATTTGGATCTGTTGGCTAGCTTTGACGCCGACGCCTTTCTCTTGGCTTTGAGGCGATTCATCACTCGCAGAGGCAAACCGTCTGAGATTCTCTCTGATCAAGGGACGAACTTCCAAGGGGCTGAGAGAGAATTGAAGGAAGCATTCGCTGTGATGGAGCCACAGTTGCAGGAGAGACTGGCCAAGCAACAGATCAAGTTTCGGTTCAACCCACCGGCAGCTCCCCACTTTGGTGGGGCCTGGGAGCGAGAGATACAATCTGTCAAGAAAGCTCTTCAGGTTGTCATTGGCACTCAAGCTCTCCAAGAAGAAGTACTGCTCACTGTCCTGATCGAGGTGGAAAGCATACTGAATTCCAAACCCTTAGGATATGTGTCCTCGGATGTTGCGGACCCGGATCCAGTAACCCCAAACATGCTGTTGATGGGGCGGCGGGATACCTCCCTGCCGCAAGTGTGCTACGCTCCAGACTCACTCACCAGGAGAAGGTGGCGCCATAGCCAGATGATTGTGGATCACTTCTGGGCACGATTCCTGAAAAGCTACCTCCCATCTCTTCAAGTCCGACAGAAGTGGAGGCAGCAGACTGACGGTCTTCTGCAGAACACAGTCGTGATGATCATCGATCCCCAGCTGCCACGTGCTCACTGGCCAGTTGGGAAGGTGGTCAACCTGAATACCAGTGGCGACGGATACATCCGATCAGCTGAGGTTCAGATTGGGGACAAGACCTACCTGCGGCCGGTAGCACGTCTTGTCCGGCTGCCAGCTCTTCCAGATGACGACGCTAACCCAGGGACTGAAGTAGCGCCTCAGGGAATTTAGTTTGTTTACTTAATAGCTATGCTATTCTGGGGGCGGCGGTTACAAATTCCCTGGTAGTTCTGCTATTTTGTGATGATGTTTGTTATTTTAATCGGGCATCCCGTTCGGGCAGCTATGGGGTCCCAGTGACACGGACGGAGCTAATCTCCGGTGCTACGGCCAAACGTTCAACAGAGAATGCGTTCGTGAAGAGAGTGAGTAGAGATATGTTCCTGAAGCATGTTAGCTTTCATGTGAGGCGAATGTTGTGCACCCCTTTTAGCCGGTGTTAGCCGCCGTGTGTGATAAATGAGCCATTTGTGGGTAGATTCAGTTCTGTTATTGTTCGAAGCTAATGCTAATGGGCTAGCGCTGCTATGCTGCCTAAGCTGCTGCTGTATGTGTGTATGTGGAATTCTACCAGGGCGAATTTGTTTAGTTTGATTGCTTTAATCCCATCGTATCGGACTGTTTGATGTCATTGTAATTATTTGTGTATCTTTATTTCCTCATTCTGTTACAGAAACCATTCTACATTCAATCATTCATTCATTCACTTATCCATCATCTTCAGTTGTTGTCAGTCCTTCGGCATCATTAAAGGTGCCTTAAGGAGTTTGCACGTTTTATGTGAAACAGCGCCCCCTGCAGGCCTTGGGCGTAACGCAGCTTAGTGAAAAACTCGTCCCTGTGGCTCATGTGCACGGAAGAGGGGAACTCCGTCTTCGCTCGTTTAGAAGCGCTCAAGTAAGATTTAAGTGTCTTCTCCCTGGTGGAGTCTGTGTGGAGCTGCAGTGCTAGAAGCCAGTCTGTTCTGACTTTCTGGAAGATCCTGCTCAGTTGTTGCTCACTAAGCATCTGGCGGAGTAATGGCGGACAAAATGAAACCAAACGAGCTGGAGCGCGCATTACGTCATTCCTTTCAAATTCTCCCCCAAAAAACTCTGGAGCCGGACCGGCACTGTGACTTTCAAGTGACAATTTAGCGCTGTTAGAGGTTCTGGTAATGAATATGTCAGGGCACATTGTACACATCATTAAAAATGTGTAACATATTTATGGTGGAAAATAAATATTTTTAAGGTTGTAAAACTCCTTAATGCACCTTTAAAGAAGGATTAAAAGACATTATCGGTGTCCATTGCCTCTCTGACTGGAGCAACCGTCGTGGATGGGTGGTTCCAGCATCCTCGTTCAACACAGAATTCGCAATACCATATTTGAGTTCTGTTTGCTCTTTTAAACCTCTTTAATTTTGCACAGAGTGATGAAGAAGATCGTCACAGAATTGTGTGGTTTTTAATTGAGTGATATTTAACAGTGCTTTCACTGCTGAGAGAGCAGCGTTTTTTTGTTCACTTCAACATTATGGGCTATTCCTTTTAGTTTGCATGTGAAAATTGCTCTAAACTGTATTAATCTTCTTGATTTTACACAGAATTGCAAGGCATTGTTACCAGCAGTTATTTATCTTCTCCTGAGTTATGTGAAGAGGCAGGAGGGAATTTCCTTTTCTGAATATTTAGAGACATTGTGCAGTATTCCAGATATTCTTTTCTTGTTTCTGAAAGTTTCTCTGTGGTGGTGGGGGAAAAGGGGGGCTGTGGTGAGACTCAGCTGCAGGGCAGAGGTTGTGAAGGTGGCTCAGGGAAAATGGGGAACACCTGTGCCTGATCACGGTTGATTACCTCCCTCGTCTCACTCTCAGTGGCAGCAGGTCAGAGGAGCCGGAGAAGGCTCTCCAGGGCTGCCTGTGACCTGGAAACCAAGAGAAAGGTTTAACCTCTGTCCATCAGCTTCCCATGTGTACCTGAGGAACTCTCAACCTTTAAAGCACGTTATATTTTCCTCAATGTTGTTTATTTTGGAAAGCTTCAGAATTAAGTGTGTTCAGAGTTAATTTCAACTAGAATTTGGCACTCAGAGAGTGCAGACCTCCGCCACAGCTCAAATCAGTCACCAACAACAATCGGAACGCCATATAGAGGGAGAAAGCTGTTTGCTGCATGTTCATATCTCAGAGTGTTTCCTCACAGTGACTGACACTTATGAATCCCCCTGTTTTTGTCTATTCTGAATCCTGGTGTCCGGAATACTTCTGTGATCTGGATCAGCAGCTGATCTCTCTTAGAGTCATTGAAGAACTGACACTGTAATGTTTTCTAAGCCCCCTTGACATTTATTGTTGAGTTATGGCCAACTATGTGAAACACTGCCCTATCTCTCAATGATAAAGAATCCTTTAAAAAACTCCTGGATCCAGACAGTGATCCGGATCTTCACCAAAATTTAATGGATTCTAAGTTAGCCCAAGACCCACCTTTCCACCAAGTTTCATTGCAATCCGTCCATTACTTTTTCCATAACGTTGCTAAAAAACCAACAAACCAACCGACGTGATTACATAACCTCCGAGGTAATAATACATAATCAAAGTGAATCCCCAGATTTCAGTTGGAATAGTGAGGAAATAAATGATAGGATTATGATAAAAAAAAAAAAAAAAAGATAGATTATAGATTACTAGTAGATTATTGTAAACTAGAATGTGGCACTCAGAGAGCGCAGACCTCCGCCACAGCTCAAATCAGTCATCAACAACAATAAGAACACCATATATAATAAAGAAACATTGTGATCGGAGCGGAGCGTTGCAGCGTGTCACGCGCTCAGCGGTCCGTATGGCGAGCTTGGCCCGCGGCCGCATGCGGCACGCCGCACCGCTATGCGCGCCCCATGCTGCACAGGCCCCCTGTCGGCGGGCCTGCACAACTATGTGAAAGACTCCCTATCTCTCAATGATACAGAATCCTTTAAAAAATTCCTGGATCCAGACAGTGATCCAGATCTTCACCAAAATTTAATGGATTCTAAGTTAGCCCAAGACCCTCCTTTCCACAAAGTTTCATTGCAATCCGTCCATTACTTTTTCCGTAATGTTGCTAAAAACCCAACCAACAAACCGACGTGATTACAAAACCTCCATGGTGGAGGTAATAAAAGTCAGTATTCTTATATTAGATATTAGATATTAAAACTGGAAAAAGTCAGAATTCTGAGAAAAGAAGTCAAAAAAATAATTAGCTTCCTGAAAAAGTGTCTTTAAAGGATTCTGCGAAAATCAGCATTGTGCAGATCCTGAAAGTGGCTCCAGCAGATCCTTACTGCGATGGGAGGTGCACACACTGACACACAGAACACACAGAAGACACACAACACACACCACAGCCAGGGCCGTGTGCTGAGAGTGACGACTGGCTCTGGTCAGCGGGCGAGGAGGGCGTGACGGCCATTTACCGGTGAGTGTGAGTTCATAACTGTTACATGTCATCATTTGCTGATGACCGTAGATTCTCTGCTGAACAGAACTCCTCCTCGCTGTACCAGCTGTCAGCTTTCTTCAGCAGCTCAGTGGATGTCTCCTGTTTGGTGTTGTCATGAATGTTCACTGTGTCACTGTTCTGGTGAAATGGCTGCTGTGACAGTCTCTGTATTGGTTGAGAGTATAGGAGTGAAGTGCTGGAATGACTGTGGGTTTTGATAATGGGCTTATGGTTTAGTATTTGGATAAAGGTCTGGATCCTGTTTGACAATGATGTGGAAGTTTTCTCATGTTTCTGTCCTGTTTGGACTGACCCTCCACTGGCAGAGACAGCCGAAGCTGCCCTTTGCAGACCAAAAGTAGTTTCTATTGGGACCCTGGTCCTGGATTGGACCCTGGTCCTGTATGGGGTCCTGGTCCTGCATGGGACCCTGGTCCTGCATGGGGTCCTGGTCCTGCTTGGCCCTGGTAGTTAGCCTGCTGTGCTGTGTGAGGACCTGTACACACTGGCCCTCATTTATCAAACGATCTTTCAAACAGGTGTATATCTGAGCGGTGAGCTCATCGTACGACGGGGCTGCACGGCGTAACAGAAACTTCCGTACCTCGCCGATCTCAGCGTTTGAGTGATCGAGTGTTGATAAATGCGGCGGCTGAATTTGATCGTCATTAACATGTTGTGCCCTGAAATATTCATAGTTCCGAAGCCCCGCCCACTGAGGTCAAACACGGAAAAGGAGCGATTTTGGCGAAAAAAGAAACTTTGGGAGCTGGAAATGGATCCTGTCAGGTCTGAGGTGGAGGAGAGTCAGGTGGAGTTCCTTGGAAGAATAAAAACTGAAATTAAAGGCCTCCACACACTACAGGATTTTTTCAATCCTCCCCGATTCAGAGAACACACACTAGAAGATCAGGAGAGGACAGATCGTACCCGATCGGCCGTGTGTGTGTCGCTCTGGAGCAGAACACACACCAGCAGATTCTTCAACCGAGAATCGGCTCCTCACTCTTCCAAATCTTGCGGAGTCCAACGTGACTGAGAACTCATTCATTCATTCAGTTCATTCATTCACATCGGAATGCCCCCCCCCCCCCCCCCCCCCCCCCCCCCCCCCCTGCACACGAGCACAGACTGTCAGCACCTTGTCAGAAAATTTAAATGTTCCAGCACAGAAGAGGGAAACAGTTTCAGATCATTTTATTATAATTTACCCTTTTGATCATTTAAATCAGAATACAAACACGTTGAGCTTTGATCAGGTCAGTTTCATTATTGTCCGCTCTGTCTCTGAAGGCACGGAGTCAGCGGAAAGTTTTTTATTATTATTTTTTTTCTTCCCTATTCTTCCGTGATGGTTAATAATTGAGATGAATTAAAACATTGGGATTATTGCAGGACTGGCGGAGATGAAGATGAATGCATCAAATCGGAGTTTGTTATCGTTCCTGGATTCCTCCATTCAGACCCACTTCCTGTACAGCTGAGTTTAGGAGCTCTGGCTCTTCTGTTTCACTGTCATATATAGTGAATATATTCACAGACATATATTCATCCAGCTCTGACAGCTGTGAGTGGATTTTTTTAATCAACGGCACCTTGTTGAGACGGAGCTGTTCAGCCAATCAGGGAGCTTTATTCCGAGGGTGTGGACAGCTCTACTCGGAGCTGATCGGAGCCTCTCGGAGCTCCACACACCACAGGATTTGCGATCGGAAATATTTAACGTGTTTATTATCTACGATCTCCCCTTCCGACGCCTCCCGAGAGGCTCCGACCGGAAAACATCTCTCTGAACACACCACACACTACAGGAAGATCGGACTCGAACTCATTTGCATACTCCCGACAGTCGGACCCTGTCGGCTTCGATCGGGGCAAAATTCGGCCGATTATCCTGCAGTGTGTGGAGGCCTTAAAGGGAAAAGCGCTGTCTGCAGGAAGCTCACAGCAGCCGTGAGCAGCGTCACCTGGATGAACGGACACCGGCTGAGGGCTGAACAGATTATAGATCCGTTCATTTAATTTAACCCTCATATTACAATAATGAGGCTGGCTCACGTTACACAGCTCAGAGTTTTATTGTTTTGTTTAATGATGTCTCAGAGTCAGACAGCAGCGGCACTGCCGCCCGGTCTCCACACAGCGGGGACGGTCCCACCGAGACACACACCCAGCACCGGACCCGGTGCCGAGCAGGACCCCGGACCGAGTAGGACCGAGCAGGACCAGGGACTCAGGCCACCGAGGGCGGCGCGTGCCCCCTGCTGCCGGATCTGCTTAAAGGGCAACTCCGGTTTTTTGACACCTGGACCTTATTTCTAGGTGTGTCATGCTCGTATACTCACTCAAACAAACATCGTGCAGCTCGGAGTCCTTCAGAAGTTATTTAGATCCAAACGATGCAGCCGCACTAGCGGGGGCCACGGCAATGGAGCGTTAGCGCGGGACATAATCTCTGCAAAGTCGCTCATTTCGGCTGTATTTCTTCATCCATTGCCAGTGTTATCATAAAGTCAGCTCGTCTACCGTCTTCAGGTGGGTCAGCTGAAGAGCTGACAGTTTTCGCTAACTTAAACTCCACGTGTTCATGTGGTCTCTGGACTTTTTCAGAGCATTAAATCCTTGACTTCCTGACAGACAGGAGGCATCTGGGTGAACTCCAAATTCATAAAAGTAGAAATCAAACCCGAGAGTTGAAAGGGTTTAGGCAGAATTAGACAGGTAATGGCTGAACTGTAACTCGCCAAGCAGGTCCAGACGCGTCCGACTGTAAGAGTCAGTAACGGACAACCACGGTGACGCCGGATGCTTCCATCAGCCCGGACCTGAAAGGACTTCAGAGGCTTGCTAGGCTGGCGTTCAGACTTATAGAAGCCATTCAATGATTGGTTCATTGAATCTCCTCCTTTTTCGTTGGGGGGGCAGAAAAACACCGACACACTGGACCTACAATGATACCAACGCTTTGTCGCTCCAGCAGCTTTACATTCATCTGTCCTTCAGACGTCCACACGTGTGGTTCAGCTCATCTCCAGGTTCTAGACTGAGCTGCTTGAGGATCCTGAACATCTTCAGCCGCTCAGCCGTCCTCATGTCCCACCAACAGAATGACAGACCAACATGGAAAACGGACTCCTGCTGGTCTTTTCAAGTAACGCCAGGGGTGACAGCCAACATTATGAAACCTTTAACTGTTAAATTCTCATTTCTGTGCCAATAATTCCATTTAATTACTACATTACATCATATATTATTTATCAGTTATGTACTGAGCTCAAATGATGATTTAAACAAATCCACCAGTAACCCGTTTAATCTTTCTGAATCTTTTTGATCATTTTATTCAGATCTTTATCTTGTGCTCAATGATTTGCTGTTTCATTGCTTCTATCTTAGTTTGTCTAAAGGACATCTATGTCCCCTTTGCTGTCAGGAATAATTTTGTACCTTTAAAAGTCTACAGTCTACATGGTAGTTCTGTGAGAGCGCCACCTTTGGGTGTAGAAATGAGAGCCGTTTTTCTCTGTGTGCGGGTCAGTGGAGCATCATGGGAAAGGTTGAGTCAGTTTACTGCAGGTTGGGGGTCAGCTGGAACAGATTAGCAGAGTGAGGGCTTGCTGAGGGTGGAGGCGGTGGCGTGGTGAATCTGAGGATCAGAGGTGACGGCAGCGGGGCTCAGACATGGAGCCGGGAGGAAGAGGAGGTCGGAGGTCATGTGGTGGACAGACGGAGCTGACCAGACTCCAAACTCCAAACCAGGAGGAAGGCGCTCTGCTTGGTGAGAAAACGGGTAGATCACTGACTGATGCAGGGTGCAGGGGAGAAGAGTGCCCCGGTCGGTCACCCTGGGGTGGAAGCAGTGTCCTTCCATCCATGGACGCTGGTTTCCTCTGTGTTGATCAGCGGCAGCAGTGGGAATTCATGGATCTCTGCTTTATTTTCTACTGCAGCACAGCAGTAAACCGCTTTGGGGTGATTTGCACAGTCTATCAATTGCACCGCACAAATAATGGATCCATTATTTCCATTTGTATAGATGTGGCACATGCACTTAACTCTGAACTGAACAAATGAACTCAGATCAGCTGTTCTGGAACTGAAAACTCAGTTTTCTATCTCACAGCTGATCAGCTGAGCTCAGGCTCAGACTGAGACTCTGATCTGGACCGCTGCTTACCCACAGACTGCCTGCTGAGGACCTGGTCAAGGACAAATCCAGCATTATGGGTCTGCTTTGTCTCCAAGGACGGCGGCTGAAGCAGTGGATTCCAGTGAAAGTGGAGTCTCTGTCCTGCAGCCGACCAAAGCCTCTGACATGAAAATGCATCAGGGACGAGTTCCGCCTGGGAGGGTGTAAACAGACTGAGTTCACGTGTCTGACCTGCGTCGCTCCCTCCCCGCCATTCTCATTAGAAGCCAGAGACAGAAGGACAATGGAGGGACCTTTCCTGATGTCCCCCACAGCGTTCTGAAGACTCCAGCCAGTCCAGCAGGACGTCTCCACGTTGAACTTTTGAAACCGGGTGTAAGTGTGATTGGTCCAGCCTGTCACATGACTGCATCACATGGACAGAGGAGGCGCTGTGATAGGGCGATTTATGCAAAAAACTTCAACTCAGAAAATAAAATCAACAGATGATTTATGTGAGACTCAGATCTGGTCCAGACGCCTCGGTCGTACAAACTGGAGACAGAGACCTTGTGTTTATTTACACTCTGAAATCATTTTCATTTCATTTTGTATGGGTTCCGATGAGACGTGGTCTCTTTTTGAAGCTAACATCATCGCCCTCTGCTGGAATTTCCCCAGCATTACAGCTTTCCTGCACTTCGCCAGTATCTTCATGTTTCAGCAGCGGAGGCTGGAGCTGGTTAGAAACCTGGGACTGACGGGTGTTGGAGTAACGCTGTTTCCTGACTGGGGGGTGTGTTTACTCCTCCGATGGCCCGCTCCTCCATGTTTCCAGATGTTGCAGATGTTGCTCAGTGTTGTTACTGAAGCTCTGAAACGACAACCAAACCAAACAAGAGCGGTTGTGTTTGAGATGAACGTCAGCTGAACTCTGAGACACAGTGTGAGCACAGAGATGAGCTCAGTGTGACTGGACTGTGTCTGAAGGCCCGGGGGCGTGGAAATAGGTCAGGGTGTGTGTGTGTGTGTGTGTGTGTGAGGGAGAGAGAGAGAGACGGAGACCCCCTCTGAGAGCCAGGACCTGGATTTGATCAGCGCATTCCATTAGTCAGGACTATTACAGCGCTAACCGGAGCCAGGGAAGACTCAAACATTCTGTTGTTTCCAGAGGAGAAGGAGCGTTCCATAAACAGTGTGAGCCCCGTCACACACCGCCTCCGGGTGGCATGGAGCTCTGAGCACCCCCAGCGTCTTCTCCCGTCAGGACCATGTCAGCTTCAGCTCCATCCAGACGGGATCTGTCACTGTAGAGGTGTCAAACATATGGCACGTGGGACAGAAGCAGGTCACTGGGGGTCCGATCAGCCCTCCAGCAGCCGAGCACAGGATAGAGAGAAGTCACTGACAAAGAAGAAGAAGCCTGTTTTCTTGTAGCTCATGGAAGAGTTCCAAAGTCACTGGCTTTCACAGAACAACAGTCGTTATGCTGACAATGTCAAACATATGGCCTGAGGGCCAGAACGGGGCCGCCGGTGCTCCAATTCGGTCTGCAGATGACTGAAGGCTGGAAGGTTGGATGGTGAGTGGGTGGCGCAGCTTTCTTTAACCCAACCCTTTGAACCCCGTAAAGCAGGTGTTTCCTCTGTAAATCTGAATGCAGCTTCATTCCGTGGTAAACTCGCCACACAGGCGCCTGAAAGCTTCGCTCGGAATTACGTTCAAATCTGAATAAACTGGCTCTCTTATTTGGAGTACATGTAAATGAGGCGTGACTTTTCAGTGGTTCTGCCCGTCATATTCCAAGATGGCGCCGGCGGTTCAACTTGTGCAGAGATGATTTCACTAACGGGAGCTTTAGAGGACACTGATATAAAGAAAATAGCAGAACAATGAAGACATTTTCTGAGCTGCAGCATCAAAGCTCATCCAGAAAGAAAGAGAGAAGAACCGCTGGCAAAATGTGTTGTTTACTTCCTGGAGACGTCCGGGCGTCCAATCAGCACGCTCCACAGCCCCCAGCGTTCAGGAGGATTTAATCCTTCATTTTCCCCATGTAGACACCAAGATCAGGAATGTGATTCATACTGAACTCAGAATAAACCCAGTGAGAATGAAACACAACATGTAAGTAGGTTCAGTTCACACAGTGACGACTGAACAAGACCACGAAACAGGATTTTAATGCTTCATGCACATTTTGACAGCCAGAAAAGTAGAAACGTGGATTTAGCTCCCAGTAAATTCAGAGAAAATGGAGCATTTTAAAGATTCCATTGTACTTTGAAAGATTCGTTTCAGGTCTAAAGAATCAGATATGAGACAAAATGTTCAGACCCTGAGAGGCAGTGGAAACAGCTGCTGTTGTGTTTGCTTCATTTGCCCCGAGGAGCTGAGGTGGGAATGGAACCCTGGAGCGGGATGATGAGGAGAACCGGCCTGCCTCCACCTGTCTCCGCCCTGCCTCCACCCTGCCTCCGCCCTGCCTCCATCCTGCCTCCGCCCCGCCTCCATCCTGCCTCCATCCTGCCTCCACCCTGCCTCCATCCTGCCTCCGCCCTGCCTCCATCCTGCCTCCACCCTGCCTCCATCCTGCCTCCGCCCTGCCTCCATCCTGCCTCCACCCTGCCTCCATCCTGCCTCCACCCTGCCTCCACCCTGCCTCCACCCCGCCTCCGCCCTGCCTCCATCCTGCCTCCGCCCCGCCTCCATCCTGCCTCCATCCTGCCTCCACCCTGCCTCCATCCTGCCTCCGCCCTGCCTCCATCCTGCCTCCACCCTGCCTCCATCCTGCCTCCGCCCTGCCTCCGCCCTGCCTCCATCCTGCCTCCGCCCCGCCTCCATCCTGCCTCCATCCTGCCTCCACCCTGCCTCCATCCTGCCTCCGCCCTGCCTCCATCCTGCCTCCACCCTGCCTCCATCCTGCCTCCGCCCTGCCTCCATCCTGCCTCCACCCTGCCTCCATCCTGCCTCCGCCCTGCCTCCACCCTGCCTCCACCCCGCCTCCGCCCTGCCTCCATCCTGCCTCCGCCCTGCCTCCATCCCGCCTCCGCCCTGCCTCCATCCTGCCTCCACCCTGCCTCCATCCTGCCTCCGCCCCGCCTCCATCCTGCCTCCACCCTGCCTCCATCCTGCCTCCACCCTGCCTCCGTCCCGCCTCTGCCCGCCTCCACCTGCCTCCACCCTGCCTCCGCCCTGCCTCCATCCTGCATCCGCCCCGCCTCCATCCTGCCTCCATCCTGCCTCCACCCTGCCTCCACCCTGCCTCCGCCCTGCCTCCATCCTGCCTCCGCCCTGCCTCCATCCTGCCTCCACCCTGCCTCCATCCTGCCTCCACCCTGCCTCCGCCCTGCCTCCATCCTGCCTCCGCCCTGCCTCCATCCTGCCTCCGCCCCGCCTCCATCCTGCCTCCATCCTGCCTCCACCCTGCCTCCACCCCGCCTCCGCCCTGCCTCCATCCTGCCTCCACCCTGCCTCCACCCCGCCTCCGCCCTGCCTCCATCCTGCCTCCGCCCTGCCTCCATCCTGCCTCCACCCTGCCTCCATCCTGCCTCCACCCTGCCTCCGCCCTGCCTCCATCCTGCCTCCGCCCTGCCTCCATCCTGCCTCCGCCCCGCCTCCATCCTGCCTCCATCCTGCCTCCACCCTGCCTCCACCCCGCCTCCGCCCTGCCTCCATCCTGCCTCCACCCTGCCTCCATCCTGCCTCCGCCCTGCCTCCATCCTGCCTCCACCCTGCCTCCATCCTGCCTCCACCCTGCCTCCATCCTGCCTCCACCCTGCCTCCATCCTGCCTCCGCCCTGCCTCCATCCTGCCTCCATCCTGCCTCCGCCCCGCCTCCATCCTGCCTCCATCCTGCCTCCACCCTGCCTCCATCCTGCCTCCGCCCCGCCTCCATCCTGCCTCCATCCTGCCTCCACCCTGCCTCCACCTGCCTCCACCCTGCCTCCGTCCCGCCTCTGCCCGCCTCCACCTGCCTCCACCCCGCCTCCGTCCTGCCTCCACCCCGCCTCCGCCCCGCCTCGACCCAGCCTCCGTCCCACCTCCGCCTGCCTCCGCCTGCCTCCGCCTGCCTCCGCCCAGCCTCCATCTGCCTCCGCCCGCCTCCGCCTGCCTCCGCCCGCCTCCGCCTGCCTCCGCCTGCCTCCGCCCCACCTCCATCCCGCCTCCGCCCCGCCTCGACCCAGCCTCCATCTGCGTCCGCCCGCCTCCGCCCGCCTCCGCCTGCCTCCGCCTGCCTCCGCCCGCCTCCGCCTGCCTCCGCCCGCCTCCGCCCGCCTCCGCCTGCCTCCGCCTGCCTCCGCCCGCCTCCGCCTGCCTCCGCCTGCCTCCGTCCCGCCTCCGCCTGCCTCCACCCGCCTCCGCCCGCCTCCGCCCGCCTCCGCCTGCCTCCGCCCTGCGGTGCTGAGCGGCTCTTCAGCCTCAGAACCAGGGTCAGAGCCGTGTTCTGTAGACTCAGGCTGAATCCTTCGTCGATGTCGTTATTAGAGGATCATTTCTGCCGAGCTCGGCTGCCGTCATGTCGGAGATGGAGGGGTTCACCATTCCAGCCTGAAGCTGAGCTCTCCTCCGGAAACTGAGCCCGGACCGCCCTGCCCTCACATTCACACGAAGCTTTCACAATCAGCTTTCATCACAGATTTTAATCACAATTTAAAACAGTATCAGGACAACAGAAAGGAGTAGTGTTCTCAGAGTTCACAGTCAGTAGAAATGTGGCGTGTAGGTGTGGACTGGCGCCGTTAAATACCCAATAAATTAAAGCTGGCTGTGCTGAGCGTGGTCCCTGCTGGTCTGACGCTCTAAACCAGGGTCACAGAGGGGCTGTTTCAAAACCAGGTCAGGGTCACGTCTGTGCCTCGGCAGCATCTCAGCCTCAGCCAGAGGAAACCCTCAAACTGGACTCAGCAGGAGAACGAGTGTGTCTGCAGGACAGGAGTGTGAAACACACTCAGACATCAGGCTTTGGTCTCAGAAGGCCCGTCTGCTCCGGCAGCCATGCTCACTGATTGTGTGCCGGTATTAACCATGCTGATGTGACGGTCATGGAGGCAAGGTCAAAGGGCACAGCTGGGTCTCCTAACATGTTCCGCCTACTGGAGGAAGTCTCCGGATGAACCGGACCTCTGACTTTTCACACTCGTTCCCTGTAAAGGACTGTGTTCAAGTTCACGTTTCAAAACCAAGTAGAAGTTCAGAAGCATGGTTAGCATTAGCATTAGCTTTATTTTCTCTCTGATGAGTTTCTCTGGATCTTGAATTGGGACATGGCAGCTCGATCACCTCAATGAGGTTCCTCAGATTTAGCTTTGGGATCCCTGCTCTGTTCTAGTAAAATGAAGAGCCTGTCCCAGCCCTGCTGGTGCATGTGGACCAGTCTGTCCTCACCTCTGGCCCAGACCGGCCTCTCTCGTTGGCGTGGACTGCGCTCTGCTACAGAACCCCGTCTCTAGCGCTGCAGGGCTTTTCAAGCTGACGTTAGCAGACACCAACGGCACCGGCTAGCCTCTCAGTTTGGACTGGGTTGAAAAAGACATTAAATGATAAACTGGCGTAGCTGACAACCCTGTGCTGTGGCAGGAGACGAGCAGCGTTCGGTCGTCCACTGCTAGAAACAAACTGAGCCTCAGGACGTCGCTCGAGAGACACGGTGTCGTCACGTTTTATAGCTTCAACAAAGCAGTGTGTGTGTTATGTAATTTTTTCAACCTGTAAGCAGGAGCTGACTCCACCTGTGAAACATTAAGGTGAATAAAGAAAGTGACATGAAGGAACATCAGCGAGCAGCAGAGTGATGTTACAGACTTGTGTTTGTCTGGAACAAGGCGACTCATGAAGCAGACACTGCGCCGTTTGGACCACAGAGAAAGCCCCAAAACGGTCCACGGTTTTCAGCGGCCCCTCCCCACTTCTACCAGTCCATATTTAACAGCAATATCCAAATATGTGCAGAAAGTCAGCACTTCAGAAAGGGGCGGAGCTTCTGGCCTCTGGTGGCCAGTTCATCACTGTCTCCTGCTCTCCTGCAGAACAGAGGCTGTTTGTGTCCGTGTCGGTGTGTTTACACCTGGGTCTTGACCCCTGCCGAGGGGTGAGCAGCTACCTGTTTGTCATGCGCTCCAGAGATCCAGTGGTAGCAGTCAGTGGCGGCTTTGTTCCGCGGCTGAACGGCGTAGCGGGTGCAGTAGACGATCCCCAGCGCCACCATCACCACAAGGACAATACAGAGGGGCACGAGGATGGCCACCAGCAGCCAGGTGGAGCTCTGCTTCGGCCCCCGGTCCTCCTGGGCAGGATCCAGAGAGTCAGCACTGCCTTCAGTTTCCCCGCCCTCAGCTGGGGGAATGTGGGACGCTGCAGGCTCTGTGGGAGGGGCGGGGGCTTCGGAGCGTGTGACCTCCTGAAAGACCCCATCCTTCACCTCTAGCTCCTCCTCTGAGAACCAAGACTTCTCCCCAGGGAGGAGCTGTTCTTCATCAGCTTCGCTGTAGTAGCTGGAATCCGTGGACGTGTTGCAGTCTGTGACAGGCTCTGCAGCGTTCCCCGGACCCTGGGTGGATGTGGCCAGCTCCACCCACCAGTTCCAGGCTCCCTCAGAGATGGTTGCAGTAGAAACAGAGGGTGCATCTGTAGTAGTCTCTTCTTCATCTTGGTAATAGTCCGGGGTAGGAGTGGAGGCGACGGAGGTGGCAGGAGGAGTGGGGAAGTGGGTCGTCAGGAAATCCTTTGGTTCAGGCTGAGGTCTTTGCCCCCACTCTTGCCAGTCAGTTCCATCTATGTCTTCCTCGTGGTTTTCAGCCACAGTTGGGAAAGGCTCTAATCCTGAAGGGAAGGGAAACTCCTCCTGAGGAGCACGAGTAACCCAGATGACATCCGGATTGAAGACTCTGGGTGGCTCAGTGAGCCAGTCCAGGGACTGCTCCTCCTCTGTGGGCCAGTCGGTGTGGCTCTGCTCTGGGCTCCAGTCATAGTCCTCAGGGACCCACACAGGTCCAGGCTGGTGGGTGACAGCAGACTGAACAACTCCAATCTGTGTCTTTCTACAGGAAAAGAGGTCAGGCATGAGCTCAAAGCCCTCCTCGCAGTAGCAGTCATATCCACCCTCGTAATTTACGCACATCTGCTCGCAGGTGTCGGGGATCTGACACTCGTCGATGTCCTGGCATCGGCCCAGGTCCTCGGGCACGGGGGAGTAGCCCAGATGGCAGTGGCAGACGTGGGAGCCGAGTGTGTTCTCACAGGCGTGTTCACAGGGATCGCTCATACACTCATCAATGTCCTCACAGGCACTCTCATCATCCGGATGGAAACCCTCCCGACACTGGCACTGGAACGTTCCCAGAGTGTTCTGACAAATGTGCTCACAAGGACTCTGCAGGCATTCGTCCACATCCAAGCAGCCACGTTCGTCCGGCGCCAGCATGTACCCGTCGGGACAGGCGCAGCGGTAGCTATCCGAGAGGGGCAGGCACTCGAACTCACAGGGCGCTCCTTGGCAGACGTCGGCCAGCTCACAGCTCTGCCCGTCGTCTGCCAGCTGGTAGCCTCCGGCACACTCGCAGTAGAAGTGTCCGCCGGCCGGCCTGCAGAAGTGCTCACATCCTCCGTTGTTCTGGTCGCACCAGCTGTGTGGCGGAGGGGTTCTGGAGCAGAACGGGGCTTCTCGAGACCATCCCACTGAGCCGTCCTCCCTCTGCAGGCACAGGACCAGCTGGTCCTCCTGGGCGCCTGCAGGGCAGGGCAGGGTGGCCACCGAGCCGAACGGCACGTGGGTGAGCAGCGTGCTCACCAGGTTAAACGGCGTGGTGTAGAGGGCATTGTCCGCCCCCTCTCTCCTCAGGGCGGGACACATTCCTTCGTAGGCATAGCTGCAGAGATATCCGTCCACAGCGACGGAGCAGGAGCCGTCCAGCCACTTGAAGTTATCGGTCTGGTCCTGAGCGTTGTAGCTCATCACCACACAGCGAGGCGTCAGGCACAGGCTGGGGGAGTCCTCCCTCTGCCAGCTGGTGTACTCTGTGTCCTGGTCCCCGGTCGTCCAGGAGAACCCCCGCAGGGGGCGGCCGGCGGCACACTGGCGGGGCTGGCGCTGAAGTCCGATCCATACCTGAACCTTGGTGCGCGAGTGTCGCAGGTCCAGGCCGGAGAAGAGGGCGGCGATGGAAGCCGCTTCCTCCGAGTGTTTGATGGTTGCTAGATTGCCGCCCTTCTCTTTGCAGGCCCTCCACGAGTCCAGGAAAGTCCTGCGCTGGAAGTAAACCACGAAGCAGCCGTCCGCCCTGCACAGAGCATCCGTCTCTCTCAGGTCCTGGCCCCGGGGAAGTCCAGGGAGCAGAGCCAGGAGGGAGGCGACGAGCAGAGCAGCAGCCCCCCTCGGCAGGGACTCCATTCTGTCTGAAGCCGGAGGTCTTCCCTCTGCCTGCCTCTCCCCTCTTCTGATCTGCCTCTCTCTCAAACTTCGACTGTCACTTGCTCAACTTTTCTCTTCTCGTCTGAAGCCAGCTCCTCGCTCCCTGCCTCCCTCCTCACGCCGCCCTGCTGAAGCCGGTCTGCGCTGCAGCGGAGGCAGACCGTCCAGGACTGGGCCAGCAGCGAGGGAGGGAGGCGGCAGGGGGAGGGGGCTCCAGCAGGAAGGCTGGGCAGAGGGGAACCAGGGAGAGGGCTGAGAAAAAGAGTTGTATGTTTTCGGAGGAGGTGGGGGGCATTATATGAGAGTATGTCGGGGGAGGGGCAGGGAACTGTGCATTTCTCTTTTCCTGTGCTTGTCATATGGTTTTCATAAACCCTGTTCATGGACAGAGTTCACACACACACACACACACACACACACACACACACACACACACACACTGTTCTACATGGGTTATCGTCCACTTCAAAAGCTTTTCTTTTGTTTAATAAGTCGAAGCAGAGTGAAAAACGGCTTGAGGAGATGAATCCCTCCTGCAGTCCGTCACTGTCGGCTCTGCTGTCGCCTTGAACGCCGTCCTCTCCTTTTGTGGACCGTTTCATTCTCCTCATGATTCAGTTGGATATGATCTGGCAGGTTTATGAAGGCTCGGCCCCCCACAGTGGTCCCAGACGTCTGCTGGACGCCGTCCTCTGCATGTATGTCCAGACTGCCTGGGTTTGCATGATGCCGTTGTGTGTTTGTGTTTCTGCGTTCGAATGTCTGGGGAAAGTTGGTCGATAAGAAAAACAAACTGATTGTTCTCAAGGATGTTGGATGTTGGCCTGGCGTGCCGGTTTCCACATGTGGCGTGCGGCGTTGACAGTGTGACCCTGAGCCAGACAGCAGCCTGGTCCTGCTGAAGGTGGATGCTAATAACAGTCGGACGGGTGGAGGCGTGGGGAGCGCTGTGGAGGTCAGCGTGGAGGGAAAGGGCCTCCAGCTCTGCTATGAAAACAAAGCTGGGCCGGTAAGATGGAGACTTATGTTTCTAAACGGGAGACGTTTGGGGGTCGGAGGGGGTTTGGGAGGAGGGGATCCAGAAGCACACACTGGCAAGTGTCATAAATTCAATTAAGTGTTTCAGACACTGTGTGCCGTCTGCGCGTTTAAAAACGAGTGTGGATAGAGAGAAGAGGGAAGTGGAGGACTGGAGATGAGTGTGTGAGGGTCCATGTTCTTGTTTTGTAGTGCAGGAGTGGTAATCACTCTCACAATGGGAAAACCCCGGTTTGATTCTGAGCTCGGTCTTCAGAGACTGCATGTTCTAACTATGTCTCTGTGAGCTTACTCTGACAGCCCAGAGATACGTCTGTTTGTTGGTTTGAACACTGAATACAACCTCACCTGGAAGGTTTGTGTGACTGCCTCTACCTTTGTATTAATCACGCTGATCGATCGATGCAAATGAAGACAGAAGCTAGCGGCATGAACCTCAGGACAGGATGCGTCTGAGAATCCGCTCAACAGGCCAAACCGTGGAACGCCACGCAACGCCAACATCCGGAGACATCTGTTACAGGGAAGTGTTCATGGTCAAGGGTTTTGGGGATTTAATCCTCGTCAAAACGACCTGGAGATTAATCTTCTTATCCTTTATGAAAGTGAAGAATCATTGGTGAGGTTCCTCTGTGGAATTCAACTACCAACAACACAAAACTCAGCATCCAATGATTTTCCTGAAGGACCAGCACTGACAGGTGTCAATACTGACAGATTATCCCTGAATGATGAGCTCCAGGATTTGATCCAACTGATCGCTTGCTGTTATTTGTTGCTCTGAGCTCGCTGAGGTTGAACCATGTGACGGCTCAGGGGGCGGGGCTTAGCCAGAGGTCAGTCAGACATGCAGTGACGCCACAGAAAGGTGAGGACCAGGACCAGTGTGCTGGGCTGGAGCGGCTGGTCTGTGGGACAGGAAGCAGACGGTCTGAGGAGGTCTTCTGATGGACAGGAAGCAGACGGCCTGAGGAGGTCTTCTGATGGACAGGAAGCAGACGGTCTGAGGAGGTCTTCTGATGGACAGGAAGCAGACGGCCTGAGGAGGTCTTCTGATGGACAGGAAGCAGACGGTCTGAGGAGGTCTTGTGATGGACAGGAAGCAGACGGTCTGAGGAGGTCTTGTGATGGACAGGAAGCAGACGGTCTGAGGAGGTCTTGTGATGGACAGGAAGCAGACGGCCTGAGGAGGTCTTCTGATGGACAGGAAGCAGACGGCCTGAGGAGGTCTTGTGATGGACAGGAAGCAGACGGTCTGAGGAGGTCTTGTGATGGACAGGAAGCAGACGGCCTGAGGAGGTCTTCTGATGGACAGGAAGCAGACGGCCTGAGGAGGTCTTCTGATGGACAGGAAGCAGACGGCCTGAGGAGGTCTACTGATGGACAGGAAGCAGACGGCCTGAGGAGGTCTTGTGATGGACAGGAAAAAGCAGACGGCCTGAGGAGGTCTTGTGATGGACAGGAAGCAGACGGCCTGAGGAGGTCTTGTGATGGACAGGAAGCAGACGGTCTGAGGAGGTCTTGTGATGGACAGGAAGCAGACGGTCTGAGGAGGTCTTGTGATGGACAGGAAGCAGACGGTCTGAGGAGGTCTTGTGATGGACAGGAAGCAGACGGCCTGAGGAGGTCTTGTGATGGACAGGAAGCAGACGGTCTGAGGAGGTCTTCTGATGGACAGGAAGCAGACGGCCTGAGGAGGTCTTGTGATGGACAGGAAGCAGACGGTCTGAGGAGGTCTTCTGATGGACAGGAAGCAGACGGCCTGAGGAGGTCTTGTGATGGACAGGAAGCAGACGGTCTGAGGAGGTCTTCTGATGGACAGGAAGCAGACGGTCTGAGGAGGTCTTGTGATGGACAGGAAGCAGACGGTCTGAGGAGGTCTTGTGATGGACAGGAAGCAGACGGTCTGAGGAGGTCTTGTGATGGACAGGAAGCAGACGGCCTGAGGAGGTCTTGTGATGGACAGGAAGCAGACGGTCTGAGGAGGTCTTGTGATGGACAGGAAGCAGACGGTCTGAGGAGGTCTTGTGATGGACAGGAAGCAGACGGCCTGAGGAGGTCTTGTGATGGACAGGAAGCAGACGGTCTGAGGAGGTCTTGTGATGGACAGGAAGCCACTGCAGCCTTTATTTCATGTGATGCTGTTGAAACGCAGCTGAAGCCTTCTGTTCTCCTGACTCTGTCCATCAGCAGCACACCTGCTGAACACTTGTCTTCGTCTCCTCAGAGGCTTAAGGCTCAACCCGAAGCAGATTGAAGGTCCTGAGCCTGTCCTTCCTCCCTTAAAAAAGATTTATTTTTGCGAACAGAATATTTATGATGCATAGTAAGCATCCTCAGTTTGTTACAGTGAGTCGGATCAGATTTACAAAAGAAATCCATATAATTGAGGAAAAAATGAAAAAACAGAACAAAACAGAACAAAATCAGGAGAAAGAGGAAATAAAGCAAGTCACAAAAAACAAAGTGAAACAAACGAAACGTTGGGCTCAGTTTCCTTTCTCTGATGAAGCTATGATGAAGCTGAAGAACATCTGTGAATAAAGGGGAAAAGAGACAGGAATATATTGAGTTTTTTCATTTCCAGTTTACAGAATTTGACGTTTTTAAGTATTAGCCATAAGTTACCCCATACAACATTTGACTTGTATTTTTGAAAGAGGAGAATGAAGAGGATGGTGAAAATAATTCTGCACATAGTGAAGAGACTGAACCAGGACCACACCAGACCAGACCAGGGTTTTGGCTTCAGTTTGAACCAAAGGGATAAAAGCAGGAAGAACAAAGTTTTTATGACCTTGTCATTTATGTTTACGGAAAAAAAAATCAGTGTGTTTAGTAAATTGGAGTATGGAGAGAAGGAATAATGCAATGTAAAGCGTCTTTGAGTGTCCAGTAAAGTGCTATATAAAACCAATGCATTATTATTATTATTATAAATTCAACAACAGATTTTATTATTTCTTAATTTATAGACTAAAATCAATTTTTGCCATCACATCAGCCTGGTTCTGCAGGAAGTCTCCTCTGAGTCTGGTTCTACAGGAAGTCTCCTCTGGGTCTGGTTCTGCAGGAAGTCTCCTCTGGGTCTGGTTCTACAGGAAGTCTCCTCTGGGTCTGGTTCTGCAGGAAGTCTCCTCTGGGTCTGGTTCTGCAGGAAGTCTCCTCTGGGTCTGGTTCTGCAGGAAGTCTCCTCTGAGTCTGGTTCTACAGGAAGTCTCCTCTGGGTCTGGTTCTGCAGGAAGTCTCCTCTGGGTCTGGTTCTGCAGGAAGTCTCCTCTGAGTCTGGTTCTACAGGAAGTCTCCTCTGGGTCTGGTTCTACAAGAAGTCTCCTCTGGGTCTGGTTCTGCAGGAAGTCTCCTCTGAGTCTGGTTCTACAGGAAGTCTCCTCTGGGTCTGGTTCTACAGGAAGTCTCCTCTGGGTCTGGTTCTACAAGAAGTCTCCTCTGGGTCTGGTTCTACAGGAAGTCTCCTCTGGGTCTGGTTCTGAGTCTGGTTCTGCAGGAAGTCTCCTCTGGGTCTGGTTCTACAAGAAGTCTCCTCTGGGTCTGGTTCTGCAGGAAGTCTCCTCTGGGTCTGGTTCTACAGGAAGTCTCCTCTGGGTCTGGTTCTACAGGAAGTCTCCTCTGGGTCTGGTTCTACAAGAAGTCTCCTCTGGGTCTGGTTCTACAGGAAGTCTCCTCTGAGTCTGGTTCTACAGGAAGTCTCCTCTGAGTCTGGTTCTACAGGAAGTCTCCTCTGGGTCTGGTTCTACAAGAAGTCTCCTCTGGGTCTGGTTCTACAGGAAGTCTCCTCTGGGTCTGGTTCTGAGTCTGGTTCTACAGGAAGTCTCCTCTGGGTCTGGTTCTACAGGAAGTCTCCTCTGGGTCTGGTTCTACAAGAAGTCTCCTCTGGGTCTGGTTCTGCAGGAAGTCTCCTCTGGGTCTGGTTCTGAGTCTGGTTCTGCAGGAAGTCTCCTCTGGGTCTGGTTCTACAGGAAGTCTCCTCTGGGTCTGGTTCTACAGGAAGTGTCCTCTGGGTCTGGTTCTGCAGGAAGTGTCCTCTGGGTCTGGTTCTGAGTCTGGTTCTGCAGGAAGTCTCCTCTGGGTCTGGTTCTACAGGAAGTCTCCTCTGGGTCTGGTTCTACAGGAAGTGTCCTCTGGGTCTGGTTCTACAGGAAGTCTCCTCTGGGTCTGGTTCTGCAGGAAGTCTCCTCTGGGTCTGGTTCTGCAGGAAGTGTCCTCTGGGTCTGGTTCTGCAGGAAGTCTCCTCTGGGTCTGGTTCTGCAGGAAGACTCCTCTGGTCCTGCTGGTTCCTCTCTGTGTTCTCGGCTCAGCTGTGTTTGCAGTCGTGGGGATAAGCTGAATTCAGACTGAAGGGGATTGTTATTCGTGCAGCTTCTTCTGGATGTGACTGATGAGTCACTCTGAACTGGACTTCAGGTCTCTAACAGGACCTTCAGGACCTCTTGGTTTCAATGATCCGTGGCTCTCACGCCCCAGGAGGGGTCGGCTGGTGTGTCGGGCCGTCTCAGCTCATGGGCAGTCCGGGAGTGGAACCACCGCCTCTGGGATGCAGCCGGCCTCTGGCTCTTGCAGCGATGTGTGAGCTGCCGTCACCAGACCGGAGTGTGTGAGTGTGTGAGAGTGTGTGAGTGTGTGTGAGTGTGTGGCAGCTTTATCGGGTTATGGATCCAGACAGAGGCTTCATTCTGACACTGACGCTCCAGACAATGGCCTCACGTGGCCCGGCCCGGCCCGGCCCGGCGCCGTGCACGCTGCACGCGCCACAGCTTTACATTATTATCAGTAAAACTCTGGACCACATGTGTTTCCACTCTCTCTTTCTGGCAAACTGCAGAATCCCAGTCCTGTCAGAGAATAGCTGACATTCTTGTTAGTGTCTGTTAATCTCATGAACGGCTGAAACCTAAATCTCTGCCTTCACAGGAGTCAACAGCTTCAGCAGCAACAGACGGACCGCGGACACTTTTAAAAGAGTGTCCGTCTTAAATTCAGGAAGTTGGTGGTGAAAACTGTGGCTCGGCAGCGTTTAGCAGGGTGATTAAATTCACAGTGTGAGAACTCACACGTTCTGAAGTGCAGTGAGAGGAGAGTTTAGCAGCAGAGGCTGGTGCGTAGGAAGGCATGTGAAAACTGAGGAACCCCTGAAATCAACCCTGCTCGTGATGCAGAGTTTTACCCAGATAGTGGTACTCCGGTTTTACCCTGATCTGTTTTCTGTTGTCGTCTGTCGTCTGATGCTGAGACATTGTCCTCTTTGAGAGGTAATAATGCCTAAAAGGAATAGGCTGTGGATGACTGTGTTTTATTACACAGTATCTGTACTGAGCTGTGGTGCAGTGGAGCTGAACCGACGCTGTGGCTCTGAGGGGAAGGGTGAGTCCAGACCGCGATGAAGCCTGTCTTGTTCCAGACGCTCCAGAACCGTCAGTCTCACTGAAGGACAGACGAACTCCCTGGTTCCAGTGAGACGACAGAACACCTGCAGAGACATCCAGGAACAAGAGAGCCTCTCGGAGACTGAACGACCCAGCCAGAACATTATGACCATGCGTTTCACTGATGAACCGTCTGTGGGAACAGGTCACGTGATATCTCACAATGCATTGTGGGCTTTGCGGGACCTCGATCTGTTCGCACCGTTTACAGTGTATGATCACGGACAGCGCTGCGACAGACAAGGAAACACGAGGAGAAATGAACTGGAGCTAGCAGAAAGACGACGGACCGTACCGAGACCAGCTGGACCCGGTCCAGACCCGGTTCAGACCCGGTTCAGACCCGGTCTGGACCCGGTCCACACCCGGTCCACACCCGGTCCACACCCGGTCCAGACCCGGTTCAGACCCGGTCCAGACCCGGTCCACACCCGGTCCAGACCCGGTCCACACCCGGTCCAGACCCGGTTCAGACCCGGTTCAGACCCGTTGGGGCGTCCCTGGATGGGCTCACTGCTCCTGTTGGGAAAAGGCTGCCTGGAAGCGTGATAGCAGCACGGCGTGCCGGCAGAGCAGGACACACTTCTGTCTGGACACACACAAACACTACACCCAGATGCACAAACACTACACCCAGACACACAAACACTACAGCCAGACACACACACACTACAGCCAGACGCACAAACACTACACCCAGACACACAAACACTACAGCCAGACACACACACACTACACCCAGACACACAAACACTACACCCAGACACACAAACACTACAGCCAGACGCACAAACACTACAGCACACCACACACACTTCCAGCACACCACACACTGGCTG